>NW_019416962.1:0-15748 GCF_000390285.2 Anoplophora glabripennis | reverse complement strand
AAATCCTTAACTTTTCGAAGAAACTTGAAGAGATCAAAAAGTTAGTAAATGAATGGGGTTTTTTAGACATATTTTTTAAAAGGAAAAAATTTTATCGAAAAAAAAATTATAAGAAAAAATGTCATAGGGGTTGATTATTTCAACCCCTTACAAAAATAGTTCAGGGTTGAAAAAATTTCAAAAAGTGTAGTTTTATTGACAGATAATGTTCACCAAGTTTGGTTTCTTTAGCTTGATGTACGTGGAAGATAAAAAAGAAAAACAATTTTTTTTTGTAATTTTAGGAGGGGCGTAACTTTTCAGGGGAGGGTTTTTTCAAAAAATTTTATACCAAAGACCCCTATTAATTTTCATCGGAGAATCGCCCCTTGAATTTTTTCGGTGTTATTTAGATACACCCTGTATATTTTCAACGTGCACCGATCGTCTTACTTTTCACTCTGCGCTGTTCTAACTTCAACTAACTAGGCTTCCTTCCAGGATTCCCCACCTATGCGCTTATTTTTGCGCTTCCTTCTACCAACTGTCAATATTACGTTTTCATTATTATACAACACCCATGTAACAGGTGACGTCGAAGTTGATACTATAAGTATGGTTTTGCACAAGACCTTATAGTTCCTATCTCTGCAATAAATAAGACAAAAAATAACAAACGAGATAGGATTGTATAACAAAGGACCCCGCACAAATCTTATGGAAATTGGGTCCCGGTCAAATTCGCTGAATTTTTGATATGTGATAGAGTTCATCATACTGGTCAATTGTCTCAATGGCCACAAAGCTCAAAAATGGATAGTTTGGCCGGTACAGAGCTTTAAAGCTCCGAATATCCTCCACGGATTTATGTATATGCGCAGTGTGTATAGACTTTTGAAATAGCCTATTTCATTTTTTTTATTATCTAGGTTTATATTTTTGAGGTTGCTGAATTCAGATCTGTTGTTAGATTTTCAAAATTGACAGTTGGCAGCTGTCAAATAGCTGTCAATGTGCTATAATAAAGCCAAAAACTTGTTTTTTTATGTTTTATCTTTCTTTTTTTTTAGTTCGATAAGTTCAAAGACGATATCAAATCAATAACAATGACTATCGGCAGCTGTCATTTAGCTGTCAACAATTCTTCAAAGTCCGGTAATAAAGTCAAAAAATTATTTTTTGTTTATAACTTCAAGTTTTTTAGATAAGTGAATATAAATATGATATAAAATTATGTAGTCATCAGCTTACAGCTGTCAACAAGCTGTCAACTAACTGTCAAAATGCAATAATAGAGCAAGTAACTTATTTTTTGTGCTTAACTTTGTGGATAAGAAATCAAACATGATATAAGTTTATGACATCACTTTTGAACTCAGTGATCTAAGCAACTTAAAGCTTTTTAAAAAAAGTAACTTTTTGACTTTATTATTGCATTTTGACAGTTAGTTGACAGCTTGTTGACAGCTGTAAGCTGATGACTACATAATTTTATATCATATTTATATTCACTTATCTAAAAAACTTGAAGTTATAAACAAAAAATAATTTTTTGACTTTATTACCGGACTTTGAAGAATTGTTGACAGCTAAATGACAGCTGCCGATAGTCATTGTTATTGATTTGATATCGTCTTTGAACTTATCGAACTAAAAAAAAAGAAAGATAAAACATAAAAAAACAAGTTTTTGGCTTTATTATAGCACATTGACAGCTATTTGACAGCTGCCAACTGTCAATTTTGAAAATCTAACAACAGATCTGAATTCAGCAACCTCAAAAATATAAACCTAGATAATAAAAAAAATGAAATAGGCTATTTCAAAAGTCTATACACACTGCGCATATACATAAATCCGTGGAGGATATTCGGAGCTTTAAAGCTCTGTACCGGCCAAACTATCCATTTTTGAGCTTTGTGGCCATTGAGACAATTGACCAGTATGATGAACTCTATCACATATCAAAAATTCAGCGAATTTGACCGGGACCCAATTTCCATAAGATTTGTGCGGGGTCCTTTGCAAAAATTTTTGTGCACAAGAATGTTAAACTGATGTCTATTAAATCTTTTTACACTTTTACTAAAAATTTTCTGTTGACAAACTGTTATTTCAGTACTGATGAATTTATTTATGTTGTTTGTCCTGCTGTGACTTGAAATGTACTTATTGTATGTATAAAAGTCAATAAAGTCTATTCTATTATTCTATTCTATTGCATTCGCAAGGTATGCTACAAATACAATTTTTTAAATTTGATAACATGTTGTCAGTGAGTATTCCCATAAAATAATTTTACATTCTCTGAGCGCATCAGAAATCTATACAAGTAGTCATATTTTGCGCCGGGGTCGTTCTGTATACATAAAAGAGTTCGTGACAGAAAGCCGATTGCCTGAAAGAGTGAGAAAGCAGTACATGAAAATACAGGCATTATAAATGTTTTCATCATGATTATTTCTATGGTGTAGGTGGAAGGTGAGTAAGTGAATTGTCAATTTCAGGTAATTGTGGTTTTATTGCATGTATTGTATTTAAATGTCAGTGAGAAAACTTTTACGAAAGCACTTCTGTTTTTTTGCAAACTAGTTGCAGTTCTAAGAACATGAATGCACCAGTGTGTGGTATCGTAGCTTTTATTTTTTTGAGATATTTCTAAAATTCAGTTTTGGACTTTATCAAAACTTACAAATAATTACTTCCAATGCAAAATTAATTATATAATGAAATATACAATGAGGGTTATTATAAATGGGAACAACCCAGCAACAGAGACATTTATTACCACGTAAAATAAAATGTAGGTTTTTTTTCTATGGGATAAAAATATTCTAATGATATCCAACTAACGAAAAGGATCATCTGTATTAATAAACTTAGTAGAAAGTACACCTCAATAATTAAAAAAATAATATTAGAAAATTAGTAATAACACACAAAATTTAGCACTGTGAAGTTGAATTGACTTTTTAACATTTCGCTTATTGATATTAAATATCTTAATTTTCTAGGTTAATAGTTATTTTTGATGCTAAATTGCGAAATGCCATTTTTTCAATCGAGAATGAGTTTTATGAACCGAGATTGCAAAAGAATTTCGCAATAGAGCATTTTTTCGAAAACTGTATTTTAAAATTACTAAAAATGTGAAGAGAAAATTTTGACATTATTTACAATTATTAATTTAATTAATTTTTAATATCAAATAGGTATTCCTTGGCGTGTCAGTATCTGCTCCCAAATATGGTGCTTCTACAATAATTGCCCAGTGTCATAATTAAGACATTAATGCAGTGAGCGAATTACCATCCTCGAGTGGTCAGTTTTCACAATTGTACAATTACGACTTTAAACTTAAACGTTAAAGAAATGATTAACTGTTAAATTGATTGTTAAATAAATTTATTTGGTACTAATCATTGTTAAAATTTATGTTTCTGTTGATAATAGTAAATAAACTGCTGAACTGATTTTTATAGTTTTTTACATTTTGGATGTAAAATACTTACGTTTTGTAGACAAACAACTATTGTTTTAATACTTAATAAATATCATTTAAAAGTCAACATAATATCCGTTTTCGAAAAAAAATAGTTTTAAGAGAACTAAATGCAAAAGCTACTGAATATTACAAATGTTTTACAATATTACAGAAATTAGATATCCAAATGTGACATCAAATACTTTTTTATTTTAATTATTTTTTCAAAAACTGTCACTAGAAGTTTACTTTTACGCATAGACCTAGTAAACTATGGACTGGCCATAGAAAGAGAGGTCAATCGCGCTGATGTGTGCAAGGCAGATGAAGCTAGTTGAGGCAAATACCGGTAAAACAAATGATGGTACACGGGTATACCGGTACAAAATGCCGTAAACAAACTTTGAAGTAAATGTCATGTTATGACATTATTGATTGATTTTTGTGTATATGAAAGATTCGTAAAAACTAAATATGGTGCAATCGTGTTCTGCGATAAATTGCGTAAAGAAACGTTTAAGTGGAGAAAAAATTAAATTTCATAGGTAGGAAAGACGTTATGATGGTACCAACATGTTTATACTTTTCGCATCTTTCTAAAAATAATGACCAAGTAGAGTTGTCTCTGATGATAACTTATTAGATTATATTATTTCCCCCATCCTCAAAATAAAATGTCATTTTAACGTCAAAAATTTGCCGCGTTAAATGTATTACCCTTCAAATTATTTTTTAACATCAAACCGAATAGATATAAAGAAAAAGTTTTAACTGAAATGTGCTTATAATGTGCTCCAACAAAAATTCTCAAATAATATGTTGAACGAAGTTTCATCGGCATAGTTTCAATTTATGCAGTTCTGCAAAATATGAAATATTTCAAACAACTACTACAGAAGAGCTTACAGTAATTTTAACCGATCGAGTTTACGATATGAGGAAAATAAATGGAGAAATACATAAATAAGGCATTATAAAAACTATTTGGAATATTATAGCTAAAACAATTCAAATATTGTACTGTAATTAGGACAGTAATATATTAAACACTTTTACATACCTACACAGCTGGAAAAAATGAAAATTTTTTGTCTTTTAGTCTCTATATTATTTTTATAAAGTCTTTTAATATGGCCCAACAGAAAAAAGGTGTAAGGAATCGAGTATAGCTAGCTGATTGGTTAAATTAAATAGCGCGTTGGAGACGAAATTCTGTGAACGAAGCTTAAGCCATTACTAGCTCCATCTCTCTCGCACACGTCTGAGCGATTGCCATTTATGTAGGCAAAATGACATTGGGCGAGTCCAGTAGTTTATAAGGTCTATGGTGGAAAGCAGCCACTTTCAAGTCAACGCCAGAAATATGTTTCTTTCAAACTTACTGTAAGTTTGAGATATCAACATTACAGATATGGTTATAAATAAAAGACTTTTATATCCACCTACAAAAATCAATGAAATTATAGATGACGGAATCAGTTCACCAGTTAATTTATTATTATCAACAGAAACATAAAATTTAACAATCACTAATAATAATTTTTCGCCGGGAACAATTCACAGGTAAAACGTTTCCGGTGGTATAAAATTTAGATGAGATTAAGAGAACATAAAATGAGAATTTCTGCGTTAGTTGCGCTAAAAATTAGGGAAGTATAGTGCTTCTGCTATCACACTTTTTATTTAATCAAACATAACAAATAAGCCATCCATTAAAATCTGGCTCAATCTACATTGTGAAGTGAACAAAGGACCTATGAGTAGCTGAAAAAAATATTACATGTTGAAACTGCTATTTCGAATACTACAGAAAGATTTAACATAGAATATGATATTGATAGCGAAACTTAAATAAATAAACTTTTGCACTTAGTACACCTATTACAAATGACTATTTTATTAAAAATTACATAGTCCCACAAATAAAAGGAAAGTGGTCTGTTCCAAAAACTAGACCCATGTATTTTGGCGCGCTAAATCCGAATCCTGGTCAGAATTGTTCCATCACCCTCCATTCTTTTTTAAATAGCGAAAGATGCCCGCAAATATAGAAAATACCGAAAATCTTGCTTTGGAGAAATCAGCATTAGGTATAATTTTTGTAGAAACCTACTAAAAATGACTGCAGTATCAGGTTCATAAGTATTTTGATATGCTGAATCCGAATTCAGAATTGCTTCTTCATCCTCCAGTTTTTTTTTGAATCGCTGAAAAACAACCGTTAAACAGAAAATCTCACTCTAGGGGGATAGCGTTTGCAACAATTAAAGAGAATGGAAGTTACTGCCGGATCATATCTATACGCATTTTGACGTGCTGAAGCCAAACCCCAATTTGAGATTACTCCAATATATACCGTGCAAAATAACCCTAAAATCTGGGAAATTCCTTCCCAAAGAGAGATAGAACTTCAGCCATTCGATGCCCGCAAAGAGAGATGAGGGTATTAGGAGAACATCGCCTTTACTCCTTTTTCCTTTTGTATTCTTTTATCATACGATCTACACATCTTTCTCTTTTCTGTGTTTTGGCTCGTTTTTCCTTTTAAGCGTCCAACAGAAATCTACCATCATATTAATATCTTACATTCCTTGATATCATAGTGAAACCGTGTGTGATGAGTGACAAGTTCATCAGGCAACTGTTTGAAGTTTGTCGAGAATTCCTCTAGTGCTGCTCTTTCGGTACCATTAATTTTTGTGATAAATTTTTCGACTCCGAAGACGGTACAGGTTTGAAGACCATCGAATATAACTTCTTTCAGTCGCTATCTTTGTCCAAAGCGTTATTGAACCATTTCATGAGACCAATTTTAATATGGAGTAGCAGAATATTTGAAGGATCAACTAAGAATTCGCGGATGATGGTTTTCAACCCCGGAGGGAAATTTCTTCTTTTTGGCCATACTGCGGTTTTCCGTGATTAAAAAATGGAGGGTAATGAAACAATTCTGGCCCCGCATTCAGATTCAGCCCGTCAAAATACATAAGGACACATGGGTCTACTTTTTGGAACAGACCAATTTTTTTGTAGGACTGTGTTATTTCCCTATGGGCAATAAACTCATTTTTTGTATAATCCCTTAACAATTAAATTTTATAATGTGCTGGACTAAGGTCGAAGCAGAAAGTATTTCTCTTAAACCTTTGAATGTACTTTATAGAATTACAGTTCCCGAATACCGAATTGGCTTTCCATGCATACCATACTGGGCTGCGAACGAGCCGAAAAGATTTAGAAATTTTTGAATAGCGTTGCCGAGTTTTGTTTTCCATGTTTAGTAAAATTATCGTTGAAAGAACTGTTAGTGCTCAGTATAAACCAGTATAAACTTTCATCTATTTTTTAAATTTAACTTAATTTAATCCAGACGCGGAATATATTTCATTCTATTCTTGCCTTATTTAGGTAACTTATCTTATTAAGTAAATATATTTCATAACTTATTTTTATATTATTCTTTGGTGTCTTATTTTATGAAATGGTCTATTTTAAACGATAATGGATCACTATTTCTATAACTATTTTTATTGATTTTCATTTTCATATACGTGAATAAATTATAAGGATTCAATAGGTAATATTAAGTACTTAGATTAATACTCGTAATAATAAAACACTAATAACCCACTCTGTTTCATTGCTATTGCATTAATACGCTATGAACTGATTTAAAAAATATTTACTTTTTCCATATTTCATTTTAATGTAGAATTCAATACGCAAACTTTCAGAGCATAATTCGGAATCACGCATAGAACACGAAAATTACACAGTGTTCGAGCTACTGTGCACCATATTCTTAAAATGGTAGATCGACAATTCTCCCATCAAAATGGGGTTTCGGTGGCTGTTTTACCAACCCCTAACTTAACGCCAACACCAGAACCGAAATGGATCACTCCTGACATTGGGGATAAATACATCTCAAGTAAGTACAGCAGCTGCTTCCTAAACTTACATAGTGTTTATAAAATACTGCGCCAAATTGGAAAAGAATACATTTAAGTAACTTGGAAATAAACTTTTTCATGCACTTTGATGGCCCAAATTCCGAAAGTCAAAAATGCCATGAATTGCATTCGAATTATGTTGCTTATTTTATTATTTTATTATTATTAGGTATTTATTATTATTTATTAATGCATCAGTAAAATTTGAGTGATCGACGCCCTTTTTGTAAGAATTTCATATCAACATATGCATGCAATTCTTTTTTTCTCAAAAAGATTAGATTATTGATATCGAATAAAAGGACATATTGTGTTTTTTAAATTCTCTTTCAGAAAAAAAAATTAAAAGAAAAACTGTCTCTAAAGTTATGTCCTCTTAGCTTGTGTGCCTTAATATTTTCATAATTTGAACTGGTATTTTTTATTCAACGATCAAAACAAAAACTAGGGTCTAGTTTCATAGTGATACTTCGTTTTTGAGAAAAATAAGAAGTGTTATCAGTGTTATCCGTTTACTAGTTTTAAATTTATGGCCTCTTCATTACAGAGTTTGGGTGAAAATTTGACCTCAGACTTATTTTACCTAACAAAAATTTTTTCCGGATGGATCAAAATTCAAGATGATACGCCAAAAGGGCGTATTTCCATATAATTTTGTAAATTCTTTAGAAAAGTTATACTCTGAATCATTACCCTGTAAAGACGACTTTAGAAATTCAGAATTTTGATGTTATGCAAATACCGAAGGACAGTCGCCATGGGTTTATATTAGAGGTTGACGTGCATTATCCGCAAGAGCTGCATGATACTCATTTAGATTTACCGTTTTTAGTTGAAAATATCATTCCGCCAAATTCCAAATCTAAATTAAAAAAACTTATTCCAAATTTAAATCATAAATTTAATTATATAGTCCACTACAGAAACCTACAACAAGCTATTGAAAACGGACTAGTTTTGATAAAAATTCACAGGATTTTGAAATTCGATCAGTCTCGGTGGCTAAAGAAGTATATAGATTTAAATACTGAAATGCGGAACAAGGCAAAAAATAAATTTGAAAAGGATTTTAATCATACGGTGTTGTGAACAAAATAAGTTCTCAGAAATTATTTAACTATTGACAAGATTCACAAAACGAAATTGAAACAAGAATAGCAATCAAGAATTACTCAATAATATCTAAAAGGACTAAAAAACATACTTACTTCTTAATTATTATTCAACAAATATTCAGTGTTATCCGTTTACTTCAATGAACGTTCAACATCGTTGCACCAATGAGCGGTACATCAACGGGTGCTTAAATGTTTCGTTTTGTTCTGCATAAACCAGCCGTTTCATTTGACCCCCATTAAAAAAATTATTGAAGTTGAGATCGGGAAATCTAGAAGGTTAAAAAATTGATCCACTGCTGCCGATCTAGAGTCCCAGGAAATAAAAATTAAGCCACTGACATACCTGCCTTCTGTTATGAACAGATGCTTCATGTTGCCGTTAAAACATGATGGCTTTTTAAACCTAACGGAAAATCATCTAGTAAAGCTTTAAGCTTATTTTCTAAAAATTGGCTAATTTCTATAAATCAAATTTTTATTGTTTATTCCACTCCTTGTAATTTTCCATACGATTTTTTTAAGAAGGATTCTATAAAATCAAAATTCACATCCTCTGCTAGATACCGCTATGGTCTTTTCGATAATTGAAAGGAACGGGAGGAAACCATTATTGTGAAACTGAACGGTTTATCACAAATTTGACTTGGATTTTTCGCTTGCGGAACATATTTCTAAAAGGAATTTATGCGCCTGATATACCAGTTTTAGACGCATAAATATGAAATGTTTAATACATTTTGAAAATGTATTAAACTACTTTTTGTTAGGCTTAATACACTAAATGTTTAATCAGTAAGGTGGTCACGCGTGCTCTTAATAGAAAACAAGTATCTCAGTGACTTCATTCCCAGAATGCTGGATTAGCAGCAATGAGCCAATTATTTAGCCTGTAGATCTTTCGATCTCAATCCGCTATTTTTTTATTTGGGTTATATGATAATATGGGTGTTTATTTAGAACAATTTCAACGTCTGTGGATTACGAAGGGTCCACCGCTCATTGGTGCCACGATCTTGAGCGTGCATTGAAGCAAATGGACAACACTTGGAACCTTTATTGAAATATGTTAAATATGTAGAATTTAATTTTCTTGTAAATGTGAATGTATTATTTTGATTACTATTGAGTAAAAAATATATCCTATATTGGGTATATCTAACGACATCTAACAAAGCCTAGACAGAGTTCACTCAGCTGAGTTGAATTATAGTGGGCTTCGTAGGTATTTATTTAACTTTAACATCTGTTTGTTTTGACTCCTATTCTATAAACGATTAAGACGTACATATTTTCAATTTATTGTTGGCTACATATTTTCTCTTATTTGAACGAGTTCCTTTTAGTTAAAAAGTCATATGCTCTCAAGTTTCTTCTATTTTATGAAAAACTCAGTAGTTTGTCTCGAGTTGGCGACTGCACCTGATGCATCCTTTTCAGGCCCAGAAGAATGAGCAACGAGCATTGTTTCTCGAGAGTGGAACAAATTTTATAGTTTATGGGATAAGTATCAGTTCCTTTGTTAGATTCAAATTACCTCAGGCACTCGTATGAGTACCTATAAGACTTATTGTCAGTCTTTTGTATCACCTACATAAATGAGTAGAAAATATTATTTTAGTAGAGACCCTGCAAACATTATTTTCGCTATACCGCTTCACGTGCTGACATGACATCTGTCATTTTATTTAAGCAAAAGTCTACTAGACAGGGTTCTTTCTATAATAGTTCCTTTTAGTGTTCATTTTCTCACCCATAATATACATCAGCGGTCAACTTTTGCAACTTGCGGTACCCGGCCTACATTTCATTTGATTTTTTTTTCGAACACATTTTTTACTAATTATATAAAATATTTATAAATACTACGATTAGCAAAATAAATATTCCACTAAGTAAAAATTAAATTAAGACTTTAAAGTTTGAAGTAATATTTATTAGATGATTAAAATAGTAAATATAATCAATGACTGGGATGTGCTTGAATATTTTTACACAATATGTTAAAATCAGGTGCTATTGTCGTAAATTGCAATCGTATTTCAAATTCTGCATTAAGATCATTGTACCCCAGAGTTCCGTGGAACACAGTTTGAATACCGCTGTCTTACATGATGGCTTGGTTTTCTTATATTTTTCTTTTTATTTGGTTTCTGCATTTTAGTCGAGCTGCATCGACTCTACTAGTTTTTGTATTCCCAAATAAAAGGACAGCTGAGTAACTCCGAGATATAAGATGCAATCATTGTCTAGCTACTGCACTTCATCAAGGAATATCAAACAACTAAGTCATAGTTTTGTTTTGACATATAATATTTTCATCTTATTTCTTTTTTATTAAGGTTTTTACTTGGACTTCACCATTTCGTTGCTTACATTAATGTTAATAATTTTAGCAGGGCTTCACTTCTCTATTCTTGTTAGATTTATTAAAGTCCAATTCTAGAATTATGCTAAAAAATTTATTAATAACACATTTCAAGCCCGTATTTGAAACATTACATATATGTTTAACACTAAATAGTGTTGCCTTATAAAATAACGGTAACTCCCCATACAGAGGTTAGACTGGTGTTTTGGAGTAAATATAAAATTAAAGATAATTTTTGTCCTTTGACTTTTCTCAGTTAAAACCAAAAGGATTATTATCCACTACTTTTACCAGTTTAAATAGTGGAGTGGTGTCTAACGCAAACAGGGTTTGTTGAATTTTGATACAACTAGTGAACCATATTGAAAACTGCATTTCTTATTTTCCAACGCATGTGATTATTATATCAATTAATATTCTGGAAGAAATCGGAGTATTTGTCTCTAATCGATTTTTTAAATAAATTTATGTACAGGATGTCTCAAACTCGATAGCATGGATCTACTGTGATACAAAAAATTTAAATAAAATTTGGGACACATGGAATGAGGTAAGCTCAATTTGCAATCGAAAGTATTATCTTTGGGATTTGACAGAAACGACTTATGACATCATCAATTATATTTTTTCCAGAAACATACCCAATTTTTTTACTTTTAAAAAGCTCTCTTTTTTCTAATAAACTTTTATTAGAGAAATTTTTCGGTATTACGTCCTAAAGAGTCTGAAAAGAAATACCACCTAAAAATCACATTAGCGGTGGAAAGATCAAGTAGTCGTTAGAAAATAATGAACGTTCGTTGTTTAAAGTACATAAATGTCATTAAGAATAAATAAAAGGATTAAACTCGATAATTCTTTAATACAGTTAAAACAAAAGGTGACGATAACAAGCACTAAACTTAAAAAATGAGGCAAACGCTTTCATACTACATACTTTTACAATCTATTCTCTATATGACCTCCTCTCATTTCAAGACATATATCCAATATTCGCCTGACTTCTTTGTGAGCTGCGTTTATTAATATTTCGCCTTTTAACTCATTGCAAGCGTTTGTGATTTTTTCTTTCAAATTATTAATATCTCGCGAAGGTGTTTTGTAAACCTTATTTTTTAAAACCTCCTTTAAAAAAAATCGAGGAGGCCACTGAATCGGTCAATTAAGCCCATTCCATTTCTTGGGAAAGTGTTATCTAAATATTGCTGCACAATCCTGGCCTTGTGGGGTGGAGCCCCGTCGTGCTGAAACCATAGGTTTCTCCTTAGCTGTAAAGGCACATTCTCTGTAAGTGCAGGAAGTTCTTCTTGTAGGAAATTTAGGTAACTCACGCTGTTCATTGTATGTTCATATAAAGAAGGCCCAATTAAATGCCTACCGATGATGACTCATCATATATTTACTCCACAATGGCCTTAGTTTTCGACTTGATTTACAATGTGGGGAATTTCAATGGACCAGTAGTGTTCGTTGCGCCTGTTTGGCAAACCATTACTGTCAAACCGACTTTTGTCCATCCAAAGAACGTGCCGATAAAGGTTCTAATCAACAGTTTCTACATTTACTACAATTTGGGCTATAAAATTAAATATGTTTTCAACGTGACGCTCAGACAAATCCTCCAAATTGGATATTTGTAGTCATGATACCCATTGGTCTTTAAAATTCGTTGAACGACTGATTTATCCAAATTCAATTCCCGGCTAGCTTGCCGTATAGAATTCCGTGGATTTTGTTCGAAATACTGCAGCAGTCTAACTGTATTAACATTGTTTCTTACCCTTCCGTCAATTATTTGATTTTTCTGAACAGAAAATGCATCTTCAGTTCGTCGCAAGGTCGCCTCCAATCTTGTAAATATTCTATGATCAGGAATGAGGCGCTCTGGATACCTTTCTCGATATAACTTACAGCTCTTCTTGAATTTTTTTGTGACTCGCCGTAAATTAGCAACATATCAACTTTTTCTGAATGAGAAAACATTTTGTAAGCACAAAAGTTATACGTTTGACGTTCGTATTGAGTAATGACAAGTATTTTGTGACATTTGTGCACTTTAAACAACGAACATTCAATTATTTTCCAACGACTACTTAATCCTTCTACCGCTAATGTGATTTTTAGGTGGTATTTCTTTTGGCACTCTTTAGGACAATATTGCTTATAACTTTTAAACGGGAAGTAATACAGAAAAATGTCTCTAATAAAAGTTTCTGGAAAAAATATAATTGATGACGTCATTAGTCGTTTTTGTGAAATCCCAAAGATATCACTTTCGATTGAAAATGGAGCTTACCTCATCCCATTTAACACCACGTGTCCCAAATTTTATTTAATTTTTTTGTATCCTCACAGTAGTCCCATGCTATATGTTTGAGACACCCTGTACAGTGTACAGCCAGAAATTCTTTCTAATTAAAATGCGACTGTAATGCAAAAGTATATTTTGTATTAACTGTAAAAAAACCTTCATTCTTTAAAACCCCGGCATTTATTTTGATACATATTTCGCTATTTATCTACAAAAAGGCTAGACGTGTATAAAGAGATTCTGAAGTATGTTCACACTTATTATGCTGATGGCAGTTCAGGTTAGATTCATCTTTGTTTAGTCAGTTGTCTATTATTCAAGCCTGGGGGGCTCCTTGTTCAAGTAGCCGGATTCTGCTTATGTGATATACAGAGCCTTCATAAATGTTTACAAGCCACGTGTCCGCCGAGATTAGGGGGCTGGTACTGATAGCGCAAAATCCCTAAATCTTGGTGCCAACAATATTAATGATTCGTTTACAATGAACAATGACAAACCGTTATGTCTACATTTGAGATAATACGATCGCTGATCGGTTGAATAGAATCTCGTGAAAAAGTACACCAATCAGAGCCGACGAAACAGAATGTTGTGTTTTAATGTAATCTTGATCTTACTCTTTTAATAATTTTTTAATTTTATCGAAAAATTGCCACGTGAAGGAAAATTCAGCAGAAGTATCAAGTCCTTGATCAGGTCTGTACGTAATAGATACATATATTCTCTCCACAATCAAATTATCTAAATTATCTTTACAATTATTCCATTAACAAATCATTTTCAGAACTTTTAAACCATGAAGGAAAGTACATGTTCTAAATAAATTTAGCGCAAATAAATTTATTTGTATGCACGTAGATATTGTTTATCAGACATAGAATTATTTAGGGTTATTATTATTACATGCAGTTTACATAGTAACAAGCGAAAAGTATCAGTGATTCAGCAACAGAAAAATGTTACGATTAATATTTATATTAACGAAACAGAGTTCTGGTAAAAATTAGATGAGGAGGTACAGAAAGTTTTATTAAGAAAAAGTTATTTAGAATCAAATGCAGTAATCAACATCATTAACATCAGCTCCTCCTTCTTTTAATCTTCTTCTTATTCTGTTAATATATATTCTTTTAATATATATACAGGTATATATAAGTAGCTTCAAATGATTAACTATTTTCTAAGCAAGCGGGTACTAAATCATTGTATTACACATACCATCCAATCGTGAAACATACAAACTATCCTAACATTATGTGTACATGGAAGTACCTACCATAGATTCTTGAATTCAAATTATTTAATTAAATTTACCTCTATCACTAGAGGGTGTCAAAATTAGCATAAAATTTTTGTTTTTTTTTTATGAAACCAAGCATATTCATCATTTGTCCTTTTCTAACCTTAGCTGTTGTCATTATAACCATTTCAGATCGATTGTCGATTATCTGATGATGATTATGTAAAGATCCAACGTCCGAAGTATATATTTACATAAATGGAAAAAATATTTTTTCCCCTTAACAAATATGCTAATTTTTGTTTACAGTTGACCTTTCGATTTTAGTTTCTTAAGCTTTTTTCTCGTAAATTTTTTGTGTTCCTAATGGTTTTAACGTAATTATTTCATTTTCGATACAAATCTAATTTAATTGCCATAAATTTGATTTATTTAGCAGTAAAAGCTAAATAACGCTTTGTGCATTTCAGTAACTTGTAATCGAATGAAATACATTAAATCTATTGGAAATTATATTTTTAATAACACATAATTCTGTAATAGACAATAATAATAGGTAGGTTGTGTAGGTAAAAAATTTGAATCCCTGTGATTATTTCTATTTAAGGGCCTTAGGTACATTGGACGAACTCGATAGAACACTACTGTTCATAATTTAGAGTATGGGGAAAATTTAAAATGAATACGTTTATTGTTATTTTTTATTTTGACTATATGTATTACTTGTATTGAAAATGGTGGTCGTCGACAAAAATTTTAGTTAAAGAATGATGATTTTATTATCGAATAAATCAAATTCTTTTCGATAAATAAATTGCATATGTATCGAAAATGCATTGGTCATAGCTAATTAAATAATGAGTATGTAAAACCCGTTAAAATAAAAAACAAAAAAATTGCAAGAGGAAAAACCTGAAGTTATCGGTAACCTGCAAAAATCTTAGATAATATTTTCTTAGTGGTGGTCACATTTTCCCACTTTTGTAAATGCAATTATTTCGCTTATTATCCTAAAAAGTGACAGCTATGCACAAGTAAAGTTTACACTTTCATGTTGGCGTTTTATAGACAACAAATCGCACTTTTAGTAAAACAATGATAGAACAAGTAGATCCATCCAAGAAGTAACCAAGCGTAACGCTAAACTGAGCAACTTCCTTTAATGTTTCGCATTGAAAGATCGCGGAGAACATGTAAACATCAGAAAATGTACCTTTCCTGTTTTGTATAGTAGGTAAAGTAAAGATACACAATAATTGTGATTCAAGAATGTGCAATAGTTTCCTAAAAGCATT
>NW_019416961.1:205681-206885 GCF_000390285.2 Anoplophora glabripennis | reverse complement strand
AGTTGTAATGATATGATATACAGACAGATGGAGTTGTAAAGAGGGAAAACAATATATATATATATATATAGTTGTAATGATATGATATACAGACAGATGGAGTTGTAAAGAGGGAAAACAATTTTGTATTTCATTTTATGAAAAAAAAAGTAATTATTAAAAAATTCTGCTTGTATGTATGTAAATGTAACTTTAAAAGAGCCAATATGTACAAGGTTAGTAAATAGTTGGTTGTATTCTTAGAACTGAATAATATTGTTTTTATTAAGAAGAAACACATAAACAGTTTCCAATTCTCCAATATTTAACATATACACGATGTCTCGAGATTGTGTTAATCGGTAGTGTTAATGACGAAAAATTTTACGTTTTAGGGAATAAATAGCTTGGTAAAATAGTATATTATGTTACTAGGAGTAGAAGGCGATCATTATGTGTTGAGCCCAAAAGTTTGCTCGTCGAGGCGTTAGCCGAGGCTGAGCAAATTGGGCAAAACACATAATGAGCCTTCCACTCCGAGTGACATATACTATTTTTTCTTCAAGCGTGAATATAAAAAATTACTAATTTTGAAAATTTATAGCGGATAACGCGATGTTCAATCTCAGCACAAAATAAAATCAGTAGGTAGGTAATACTATTTATTTTATACATTTTATACATTTTATTGATTAATTAAACATGACAGTTTTAACCACTTTATTCATGAATAAAAAAACAAATGTAACAATTATTTTTCTTTAATTTGAATTAAACGAATAAACATCTAAATTACCTACATGTCTATCATCAAACTTTATTTATTAACATGAATATTAAATGTGCAATTTTGTATGGTACAGTTGTTGATATTTAAAGCGCTGCTGGCTGTCTTTTTTTCAAAGTTTACAGTTCTGTCGTTGAATACGTTACTTGTAATAAGGTTCTCAGTTTCAGTGTTAACAATTGTACCATTATTAACAGAAAAGTCTTCGATTAAATTATTTTCAGGATCAATATTTACAGTTTCGCTTGATGTACTTGGTTCATTATACTCTAATGGGTTTAATATTTTCATCGCTATCTGTTTCTTATTGTTTACAGAATCTTCAATGTATCCTTCAGCGACGCTGGTAGATTTCCATCCACCATGTCGCTTTAGGGTTGTAATGTCTCCACCATTATCAACTAAGATAGTTGCCGAGGTTCTTCTAAGGCAATGCCC
>NW_019416961.1:193044-204744 GCF_000390285.2 Anoplophora glabripennis | reverse complement strand
AATAGTATATTATTTAACGAGCGTATAATGTAGGCTATATTACACGAGCCGTAGGCGAGTGTAATATAGCCATTATACGCGAGGCAAATACTATACTTTATCTACGACTTAGTATCCGGTGTTTCAGTTATAAATTTGTATATTTCATCTCCAGTAAATGCCTTTGATTTCTTGGGTTGGTAGCCTTCTGACTGCCTTTTTAATAAACTCGAACTTTTGCGTAAGATTCATATTATGTTTAAGGTTAAGTGTGCTCTTAAGCATGGAATAATGGCTCCACAATGTAGACGATTTACATTTTTTTGTCAATTCCTTGAAATATACCAACAAAGTGTCTTCGGAAAACGAATTTGTGCCAATTTTTAGTCGCCAGTCCATAAAGCTGTTATATACAATTGTGTAATTTTTTCGTGATTTCTCTGGAAGTAATTCCAATGATGCTAATTTCGCGGCTTCACGAATTTCAGGAGGGGTGCATCGAATTTCATTTTCACTGTCAGAATTAAACTGCAAAATTACTGCAAAAGTCAAAAATGTTTTATTTTGCGAAGTGTTGTCAAATCAATTACATTAGTTACCATAGTAACAATAATTCAAGCAAGCTCGATTCTATTTTGTAGCGCGGTCAGAAGCTATAAGGGATACGTATAAAAATTCATATTCCACACCTGTGGAATATGAAACTCATATTCCACGGGTGTGTAATATGAGTTACATTATGTACTTACTATCACAATTATAATGCGTCTATTATTAAATAGTCGTAGATAAAAATTATTCCCATATTCTGAATATGCAAGATGCAAGTAATCTGCCTACTTTGATTTTTTTCAATTTTGCTCTCCTGTGTAAGTACTTTTTTTTTTAAAGTGAACAAAAATTATAAAAATCCCAAATTCATTGATAATTGGTTTTAATTTTGCAGTTCAGTGATTTATCAAGAAATACAAAAGTAGGCAGATTTTCTTCAAACTCGCTATTTTTGCATCAAAGCTACTAAATAACTAACCCATAGAGACGTTATTTCTGATAATATCATCAGTTAAGAGTTTTATCTATGAAGTTGGATGTTTTTTGTATACCTAGGTTTTTGTTGCCGAAGAACATCATCTTCATTTGATAGGATTTAAAAAAAGAATAGTTTATTTCAATTAGTTTACCTTTAAAATTCACCTTTGAATTCACTTGAATTCAATTGACCTTTAAAATTAAATAAATATACGAGAACTAATAATAAAATACCTACATATTTTTGGAATACTTACCTATGTGAATAATATTTGTCAATGTTTTTGACGCCTTATGTGAAAAAGGCACTCTTTTTTTGCCGATATATACAGTTAAGATACGTAATATTGATGCAGCCTAACTGATCACCATAAGAGACTGGGGATGGACTGTATCTTCTACTTCTTATAATAAAAGTGAAAATTATTGGGCAAATTGAAGTTTGTATTTTTTATTTATTCTTGTTGTCAAGTATACACTCTTTTTTCTTTAAATTCAATTCAGAGAGAGTTCCTTGTTATGTGAAAAAATTCTGTTGCTTAGATATATTAATTAAATCATTTATTATAGAACCACAACAAAAATGAAGACGTCTCGTACATATTAAAAAGGATTAGTTATTTAGGTGCTCTTTAACTGACATAGGTAATCTTTATCGATTTCTAAGAAGAAAATTAACAACTTATTCTGTACAGGACACTACATATTTTGATGCACTTAAAACTATATTTTTGTACATTTGATAATCAGAATAAGAATAACTTTTTTTCATAAAATGAAAAATAAAAAAGTTTTCCCTCTTTTCCAACCAAATAAGAAATAGTTTACTAGCAGAAAACAACTAAATGTTTATATGTACGACACTTGATTGAGCGATGTTTTTCACGAAAAAGAATAAAAAAATCACTAATCCCAAATTAAAAAAGATAGAAAAACCGTTGGATGGAAAAAATTTTAAACCATTCTCTAGCTATTTGTAAAAAAAGACCTAATTCTATTTTTTAAACCTCTACAAATTTGTTTGCAGTAACCTTTCACTGTGAACTTAAATTCTTATTTCAATGTTGTGGTTCCAAGAAACCATCACATCTTTGAGTTTCTGAGATCCCAATACATGTATCACCAGCCCACTCGATATATTCTATATGTATGACAATAAGTTATGATGATAATCATATTTTGTTTTATAACATATTATCTGGCCAAAGTTGTTTGTGTGTCACAAATTAAGAAAAAGTCTTAGTATCCGAGATACAGTGTCCAATCTGAAAACGGTTTTTTGAATATATATAAAAAGTATAAAGCTAAACAAATAAAAGGTGACAAGTATTCTTGTATTCGTTACAAAACAAAATTAAAACTATGAACTAGAATCATTTATTGATGGATAAAACTGTGGATGGTAACATTTCATCTTGTTTGATGTGGCATTTTTTCATTTACTGAAGGCTCGCTTTTACAATTTTAACTTTTTTAAAAATGTACCTACAAAGAAGTTTAAATGTAATCAGTGTATGAAACTGGGTAACTTTAAACAAAAAAGGGAAAAGTTTTTTTTTGGTGTAAAAAAAAGTGAATATTAAAGTTGTGGTCTTAAATGAGTGAAAAAATAGTACAATAAGAAAGACAGGGAAAAATTGTACCTACCCCGCTTTGACTCATTTCTGAATAATTCTGGTTCATAGTTTAAGGTATGAGGTTTTTTCTGGTTGTTATGCCCACCCTGATGGATGTGACCAGTTCCTGAGGCCACTACGAAACGTCTCAAAGGACCAGGCCTGAGGCGTGAAATGAATGAAAACAAGAACCGAAATGAACATCAAGATGGGCTTAGAGGTTCTCATAGTGGTCCGCCCCCACAGAGCCTAGCTCGAGAACAAGAGCAGGTCAAAGGTACCTATAACAAAATTTAAGTATCATGTACCTCCAAAACTAAGCATATTTCGATACATATTTTTGGCAACTTTTTTCTTTACTTTCTACCATCTTGAAAATTACCTATATTTTTGCAAAAACAAATTTAAATTTTGCAAGTGTTTCTATTGCTTTGTATTTCGAATAGTAGAAAGTACCTTTGTTGGTCTATAAATCAGTTCATTTATTGCTACAGAAAAGTTGTTCATTTTGTAGTTACAAAATTAATAAAAATAAATAATTTCTGATTATGAATTAGCAATTATAAAACAAATAGTTAAGTTAAATGTCTTAAAATATTAAAATATTTTGAAGTCTTTCCAGTTTCTAAATGGACACCGCTGATAAATACATATTACTGACATCTGTACTACAGAAGCTAAACTAAGCTTAGATCCAGTGGCGGCTAAATGCACCTGGAAATTTTTAGTTGCATTTACAATATTACAGAAAAACTGATGTTCATGAGCAGGATTTTCATTCAGATTTTATAAAAAATAATACGCAACTATTTGGATATTTTATTAATACGCTCTCAAATAATAAATAGGAATACATTTCCACGTCATTTTTTATTATGGAGATCTTCGCCAATAGCCTTACTATAACCGTAAATTAAAAAATTATATTATTAATAATATAATATCAGAACATTAAAAATTGTATTTACAATAAATTTAAGAAAAAAAAACAAAGGTGATATATTTACCTAATAATTAACAAAATTGTTCCTACTTGGTTTATGAATATTAAAAATTATAAAAACAAATTTTCATAAAGTAGCCAGCCAACTTATCTATTTACATATAAAACAACGCCGCCGGCTACGTTACTTTTTTTGAAATTTAAAAATCACTTAATATTTACGCTTAAATTCATAACAAACCGTTTACAATTAGGTACATTATTCATGTGTGTCTATAATTTTCAAGCAGTAATGTGGTGCGTGTATGCTTGGTTTTCTTGTTAAAATCATGAAATTTTAAACTATTTTATGCAAAAAAAGGCATTCTTGGTAGATGTCACTAACTCGAACCCTTCTCAAGAAAGTGATTTGCATTGCAATGTCATAGCTGCAGTTCATTAGAACAGATTTATTAAACTGAATCAGATAGGTATACGGTTCAAAATGGGAACCACTGTGTTCAAAACAATGGTTGGCATTTTGGTATTCCTTCACTGCTTCTCTTGAATTACCGTCTGCAAAATCGTAAACGAAATCAATATTTTCATATTCTTAATTTGTAAATTTGTATGGTATTTTAAAAGTTTAACGGGATACCTACATATATAATCTTAATTTTATTACCATAAAATCTTAATATTATATAGTAAACCAATACCTAATGACACGGATTATGACATCTTGCATGACAAAGGTCAAAATATGTTTTTTAAAGCACTCATGTCTCGTGTCAAAAATGGTATAAAAATATGGTATACAGTTTTGCAGTTACAAAATATATACAGGGTATTTCAGTTCGAGCAAATCAAACTTTAACCACAAATAAAACAATAAATAATTCAGAATTGCCTTATAAAGCAAAGGGTCTAAGTCTCACCGTTTTCACTGTACAGGGCCGTATTAATAAAAACGGAGCAGTATCACAGTTAGATATTTTTTTTACCCCACATTATAAAATAAAAATTTTGATATCGGCCAAAAAATAAAGAACTTACAGGCTTGTATCTTGTATCATATTTAAGCGCGATATAAAACAGCACTGTTTCCAACATTAAGAAAATAGTACCTACACTACATAACTTTCTTAAACATTTGACATATCAAGTAGGTACCTATATACCTACCTACGTGTAAAGAATGACATTTTCTAATAAGTTTGTAAATGGTGTCTTAATTAATTGTTAATAAACCTTGGTACCGAGGTACGCATTTTTTTCGATTAAATAACACAATGTGAAGTCAATGTGGAATAATAAAATAATTAAATCTAGATTAATTACCAATTTTGGAAATCTAGAATCATCATCATTCATCCTGCACTATAGTCCGTTATGTTTTTATTGTTTTTTAAAAGAGTAACTAATTATGAAGTTTATTGGTAAAAGAAAGATAGATAGGTACCTAATACCTATTATATTTCTCAACAGAAAAAGATAAATTGGAAATGGAAATGGAAATTGTAACATTCTAATTTTAAATGCCATCTTATGGAATAAATTTACATAAGATACATTTTAAAATTGTACATACAGTTGCATTATTGTCTAATACCAAAATATAAGCCTATTGATGTATTCATTATGCACAAATTACTTTTTACTAATTTTAAATTTCGCGCGAATAAATTGCAGGGGGCAGCATAGTCAATCACAAGCGTAATGGTAAAATGGAGTCTCATTTGTACGTGCAGTTTGTACACAAAATTTAATCAACTAGATTTATATTTATAAACAGTATTAATCTAACAATAGGTAATATTTAGTTGATGCAAATGTGATTTTTAATATAGTATTGTTTACGGAAGGGTGAAACAAAGTGTTAAAATAGTGTAAAAAATCGTGCACAGATCGACGGTATCCATGGTAAGTCATTGTTTTGTAATTCAACGTGATAAAAATTTCACAGTGTGCATTAATTGTATTTTCTGAAATAGAATAATTTTTGCCAATTTACGGCTTTGTCATATTTTTTCACTGCAATTTATGCAAATCTAGAATTCTATTGGCTAGTTGGAAATCAACATTTCTGTATAAGATATCACCTGATTGGTTGTATTTCGACAACTAAATACTGAACTGTATTATTCTAACCAATTAAATATCTTTTCACTCATTACGACTAGTGTAGTGCATGTATGTGTTCTAAAAATTTGTGTGTAACATTCCAAATAAATTTTATAAACAGTAAGTGAACAATTGAATCCTGTTTTGTTAGTAGTAGGGCATTTAAACAATAGTTAGGGGTTGCGGGAGGAAGCTGCGACCTTTGATGGAGACCGCAATGTCGCTAATTTAGAACGCTAAGCGCCCAAGCGGTGGACATCTCAAATGGCGGTCGGTAAGGTTCATTGTTCCCTAGCCGGCTATATTGATAAGTTGACGGACGATTTCTTATCATTGTAGTCAGCCGGCAGCGTCACGTCATTAAACAACAGTAATTAATTAGTGTAAGGCCATCTACAATATTACGAAACGAATATTTCTAGATATTGTTCGGTTACAAACATTCTGCCTGCCTGCCGCTAATCAATTTTGTAATTACCTTGTATCTTCCATTTCTGTTCCCATCAGTGTACTGCAAACTGCAATTCATGTTAAATACATGTTTTGCGGATGTTCTACAATATATGTTTATTATTTTATGATTTCATATGAAAGTGTATAAGTATCTAATTTTTAGGTCAAATGTGTATTGATTTTAATTGGATATTATATGAATATCATACTAATTATTGTTAAACATTTTCAGCTTTTCTTCTTGTTTGCCATTTCTTTCTCTTTCTATTGACTGATTGGGGCCGGGGGGTGAAAAGTTGTACAGCTCATGTTTTTTTTTACACATAAGCGTATAGCTTTTCCCCTTTGGTTTTAATTACTTCTACAAAATTTTTTTTTTTGTTTTTACTGTTTGTATTAGGTATTTAGAGTCGCCGTTAAATAACTATAAATATTAAATAATGATACTAGAAACACCTAGGTACCATCTAACAGCATATTTTTAGAAAACCTAACAATTTTGGATTTTCTTAAACTGAGTTCATACAATCGCGAATTACTGAAACTGAATATTATTCTGATAGGTCGTTGATTCTGATACTCATTTAAGTAACAGTGTATGATCTCTATTAAATTAGCCAATCACAACAATATTCGCAATTTGCGAATTTGCGAATTTGCGACTAAATGTACCTCGCTTTAGAAATATGTACATCATTGCTTAAACGTCTGATTAAATTATATTTATTGAGGTTATAGATTAGGATTTTTAGGAATTAAAAATAAATAATGAACTTAGGAATTAATAATGAATTTAGTAAAATAAATCTTTAAAAAAAGCAGGACATTTTTTCTTCATCCGGTAATCAGTGGTTCCTTTACCAAGCTTACACAGTAGTAATATTATTTTAATGTTGCTTTTTAGAAATTTGAATTCCTGCAAAATCGGCAAAAAGTTACTGTTTGATACTTTTTGGTACAACAGCAATTTAAGAGTTGTATTATAATAAGTTTGTATTAAATTTTCATTTTTTTTTTAATTTAGGAGGTATAAAAATTATTACAGTACAGCGCCAAAATGTTGAAAAGTACGGAATTTATGTTAAGCATTCATGTTATCTCAAGTTCATATAATTTTTGGAGAATTCGTGTCAGTTCAATATATTTCACTAAAAAGTTCATGGAATTAGTGTGATGAATGCATGAGGATTCGTATGAATTTGTATATTTAAAATGAATACATACACATATACACCAACAGTAAGAAATTGAGGGGTGCATTACTTAAAAACATGGAGAAATTTAAATAATACAAACTGTCATAAGTTCATTAATAATAAAAAGAAAATTATTTTAATAACTGCCTATACTTATTTTACAGAAAAACAAGTTGTTTTCATAATTTTAACAGGACATAATATTTTACAATTTTAGGCCCATGAACATTATGTATCAATTAATCAGCAGAGTAAATAATTGGTACATTTTTTATCATCAATTATTTTCAATGCCTCCTAGGTTTTTAAATTTAAGCAGAAGCTTAATAAATTTGAAACTTTAAACCCATATAAAAAATATCCTGTATTATAAATTCATGAAATTTGATATGCTGGAATTTTTCAATTGATGCTGATTGAGGTTACGTAGATTTTTGATAATAAGAGTGAAAAAGTGAAAAAAATCTTAGTGATCATGGTCATCTTAACAAATCAGTCACAAATACAAATGCAACGGGTTTAAACGAATAACATACGTCTGCCCCAAAGGCAAAGACGTCACAGGACGTGCTATGACATGTGACAGCAATGATGAAAGTCTATGACTTCACATATATTTAATGGTACATATAAATATATATTTTATAATATTCTTTAGATGCTTTCTACATTCTGTACTAATAATAAGCCCAGCTTCTGCGGCTTTAATACTTAACAGGTCGACCAAACTCATCTGCGAGATGTGCAAATCAAGAAAAGAGTGGATTTGAAACTCGTGGACAAGATGAGTTTCGTGAAGCTGTTTGTGTTTATAATTTCTGGGAAAGTGAATACTGTTGTGATGTAACACATGACTACTGACTAGTATGAAATACGTGACATAATGGCAATATATACAGGGATGGCCAGAAGTACGGAATAAAATTTATATCTTTTGAATGAGTTAATTTTTTTTAAAACGCCGAAACACAACTGATTTTGATTTTTCCCATCTTTCGGTTATATAATAATTAATTTTTTTCAACCCCTAACCCTCAGCTACCCCTACTTTTTGTTTTCAAATGGAAACATAAGGCATGAGGGGACTCGTTGAAAAGCTTATAGAATACTGAATCCAGCCATACCAAATAAACAAGTTTTTTTTTTTTCATTTAGAAATTGAAACAACTAGATAATTTACAAAAATAAACTCAATGTCGCAAATGCTGAAAATGTCCTCCATTCACTATTTGGCATTCTCCAAGACGATAGTAAAAGCTGTCCACAGCATTCTGAATGACTTCAGCTGGTAAATTATGCATCTCCNAGAAAGCCTGGCAAGTAAGTGGTACCAAAAAAACGCAACATAAAAAATATATCTTTTTTGCGTTAGCAGTGATAGGTACAGTTTCAAATTATTTATTTTATTCTGTGCAAATTCATGGAGGATAACACTGAAGATAATTAAATTTTATTTCACTTGTTAAGTAGGTGTTTTATACAACCCTAATAACCTTGCTATTGAAAAAATGAAACTTGTTTATTTGGTATGGCTGGATTCAGTTTTCTATAAGCTTTTCAACGAGCCCCCTAATGCCTTATGTTTCCATTTGAAAAAAAAAAGTAGGGGTAGCTGGGGGTTAGGGGGTTGAAGAAAAATTAATTATTATATAACTGAAAGATGGGAAAAAATCAAAATCAGTTAACGTGTTTTGGCGTTTTCAAAAAAATTTACTCATTCAAAAGATATGAATTTTATTCCGTACTACTGGCCATCCCTGTATAATATGTCCTACAGATGTAAATACGTGCAAAGTGGTAGGCTTATATTTTTTACATCACGTAAGCACATGTTACGTGATAATAGAAAAAAAAGCAGTACCATTTTTTGGTTACTTATATTCATGAATAAACAAATAACTCTCTGAGAACTAATCACTGCTTCACAACTTTTAAAAAGTACACTTGTCCATATGATGAAAGGACACAGTGATACACATGTCAGTTGTAACATGTATATAATAAGAAATTGAAAAAAAAAAAAAATTGGTTTAGTATGAAGCTATGATGTATTCAGCCATTCTTGTTTCATCGAATTATCGTTGGCTGTTTGTTTTTTGCCCTGTTAACATATACATATCAGGTGTAAAGTCAACTTACATATTTCCATCGTGTAAAACAGTGGTGAAGCATGTGCTGCTGCAAAAGTATTGGTTACAACAGATTGAACGGCAATCCCCACTTTCATAAAGGACCTGACTTCACAGCATATAATAGTTTTTACTTTGTATATCTCATTCCCGGTTTTTATTACTATTTTATGTTGTTTTGGATTAATTTAAAATTTCTAGCATAGATTCGGATGACAAAGTGGTTGAATAAGGAAAAAAAAAAGGTAAAAACACAACGTATTTAATTTGGAATTTTATAACTTTTTAATGGTACCTGCCTTAACTTTACTAAATCTGTCTATTTTCATGATCACACCGAGATTGCATACAATGGTTTACTTTATTGGAATATATTAGGTGGCCGTGGTATAGTTCACTTAAATTAAGTCAATGTTAGAGGTCAGTGGCGCAGATGTTTGCAAACTAAATACAGTGCTTTAAAAAAACTAGTAAATACTTTCTATTAAAAACCTGAAATTATTTTAAAATTTATTTTGAATCTATGAGATGAGTATTTTTATTTATTATGGACATTGTATAAAATAACGAAAATAATTATTTTAAAACATAAATTAGTTTTATTTACAATTGGTAATGTATGTCTATCCATATACCAATATAAGTTAATATTTAATGAATCATGCAAAAAAGTGTATTTTTAAAAACATTAGAAAATGTGTATTTTGTTTGGTTCTTCATCCACATTGATATAAAAAAATACAATGTTAAAATAACATGTCACAAAGTCATACAAAAGCAATGTCACTGTATTTTATACGGTTTGTCTGAAAGCATAACTAGTAGCAACACTGATACAACTTTGATCCAGGTGCTACTCATTGGCAGCCTACACAAACTTAAGTGCAGTTTAAAAAACATTGTAGAGACTATTTTTCTGATAAAAGTTATTTCAGATTAATATTCTGAAGAACATATACTACTCGATATACTATTACCTTCAAAAATTAGCCCCCACTTAAAGTTATACATAAGTTATCTGACATCACATGATTTTTTTTAATGTTATTCTGAAATTAAGAATTGTTTAATGTAATCACCCTATTTTGGTAAAAATGTGCATAACAGGCTACACCGGTAACATTTTACCGATACATATACTTGTCACTGAAAAGGCTTGTTTTCTGTTGTTACGAAAACACAGTAGCTGGGGAAGGAAATAAAATAAAATTTTTTAGTTTTGGATGAAAAGACTAGAATTACATAAAACGTACAATATTAAACAGTTATAGGGTTTAACATATGGAGGGCTCAGAAGCCAATCAGTGTAAGTCACTGAATATAGAAAATGAGAAAATTGGCTATTTGTAAACGTTGTAATAAAATAAAGATTCCCGTAAAGATACTAATAATTGTTTTTATTGAGATATAAGATTTCATACATTCATACATTTTATACGTTTCAACTTTAAGAAGAAGCCTTCAATACATAACTCAATTTCCAGAGAAAAGTGACTTACACTGATTGGCTTCTAAGCCCTCCATACATTACTAACTTAACCATATCTTGCACTAATTTCTCAATAATTAGAGGTGCATAATTATGGAAAGATTCGTCTGACTACCTTTTTCTCAAATGTGAATTTATGTAAAACTTTATATATGTATACCTACGCCCCGGAAAAATACACCTGATTTTATCAGTTTTTGGTCTTTTAATCTACGAAAAAACTCAAAAAAAGGCACAAAAGTTTTATTTGTTCTAATTTTACTTGAAAGTAGCTAGCTATAAGTACCGCCATATTGGATTGTCCATTTCTAAAAATCCGTACGTGAAATATGTACTGAAATTATAGCATTTGAGATCAGAATAAGGAGTTTAAACGGTAAAATCATAAGTTTTGGTCTTGATTATCAATTTTCGATGGTTTTTCAGTTTCAGACGCCATCTTGGATCCGCCATGTTGGATTTCGCCTACCTACCTATTCAACTCTTTAGGCCTGTTAATAACAAACATTTTGCACCTATAACCCATTGAATTCTGAAGCATTTTTAATTTTTAGCTAACGCTTTACTTCAAAACCTTCAATTTTCCATGATTTCCGGCAGCCGTATTGAGCCGCCATTTTGAATTTTTTGAAAAGGCCACCTGGCCCATGAAGAGGGTTCAATAACGACCATTTTAAGCCCAAGATCATTAAAATCCATTTGCTCAAATTTTGGGCAGAGCTTTGTTCTGTTTGATAAAGAACGTCCCATATATATATTAATT
>NW_019416961.1:187266-191710 GCF_000390285.2 Anoplophora glabripennis | reverse complement strand
TGTCTGCTTCGCCTTACTCACCACTTTTTCCAAGTGCGCATTCCAGGTAAGCTTATTATCCAGTATCACTCCTAGATATTTTACTTCCCTGGAAAATGTAATGCCCCTCTCCCCTATTATAGGTTCAGAGAGTCCAGTTAAATTTCTTCTCCTGGTGAAGGGTACTACGACCGTTTTGTCAGGGTTTACTGACAGTGCCTGCCCCTTACACCAGTCATCTATCCATTTCAAAGCCTCTTTCATGAGTTCTGAAACGATAATATTATGTTTCCCGACTATGAGAACGACCAAGTCATCCGCATAGCCTTGTGTATAAAACCCCTTTCGATTAAGGCCCTCCAGTGCGCCGTCCACCACTAATCCCCATAACAAGGGAGACAGTACGCCTCCCTGGGGGCAGCCCCGGCCTACCTTACACCTGGATGTCTCTCCCGAAAGGGTAGCTGTTACTGTCCGGTTTCTCAACATGGTATCTATCCAACGACACAAAGTGTCATCAAGGCCCCCTGTATAGTAATATCCGTAGTGTTAAAATAGTAAGGTGTGCTATAGTCAGTCAGCTCAGTTTAAATTTATCAAAAAAATGTAGTCATAACTTGTTTATATACAGGGTGTCCCGAAATTCATGCAACAAAATTTGGTCATAGATTCTGAAGGCTAATTTAGGGGACCCGTATTTTTTCTTTTTGCCAAGTGGCCCCCTCTTTCGGAGTTACAGCCCCCTGAAATCTGCCCCTAAGAAGTCTTTTATATCTCAAAACCATGTTGTACGAGAATAACTAAAGGTACACAGGGGTTTTACGACATGTGGAATCTCACAGTGCTACGCTTTTTGACGAGAAACCCCTTAAGACACTTTCGTGGGCACCTTTGTCTTTAGAACCAAAAAAAGCTGGTTGCAAATTTGATTTTTTTTAAAATTATTAGTTAGCTAGAAAGCCATTGAATTTAGAAACTTTTTTGTCTCTTGATATTTGTTTAGTAAAACGCAATGTTTTTGAGGAAAATGGCGAATCACGATATGCATTCGATCACATTTTGACATTTTTCTCAAAAACATTGCATTTTACGGAAAAAATATAAAGAGACAAAAAGTTTCTAAAGGACCCCCCAGAATCCTTATGGGAATTGGCTCCCGGTTAAATAAGCTGAATTTTTAGTATGTTATAGTATTCATGGTCCTGATCAAAAGTCCTCATGGGCACAAGCGTCCAAAACCTCTAAATTTCGTGTTATGAGCCTCAGAGAGGTGCTGGGTGGACGTTTTTTTACTTATGGATTTTGCAAGTTCCACATTCTCTTACGTACTTAACGGTATAGGCTCGCGGTCAACTCGGCTGATTTGACAGTATGTTAAAGTACTCTTCATCCTGATCAAAAGTTCTCATGGGCGCAAGCCTCCAAAGCCCAGAGATTTCGAGTTATGGCCTTCAGAAAAGTGCTGGATGGATTTTTTGAACTTTTATGGATTTTCCAAGTTCCACATTCTCTAACGTACTTAACAGGATGGGCTCACGGTCAGCTCGGCTGGTTTTACAGTATGTTAAAGTACTCTTCATCCTGATCAAAAGTTCTCATGGGCGCATGCCCCCAAAACCCCTAGATTTCGAGTTATCGGCCTCGGACGGGCGCTGGGTGAATGGTTCGGATTTTTTCCTACTAATATTAATCCCGTGAATTTCACGTTCTCTAACAAACTTTAAAGTGCGTATATGTCCTCAAACACCACCCAAGCCATTTTTTATCGGGATGAGTACTTTAACATACTGTCAAATCAGCCGGGTTGACCGNAAAAACCGATTGATTGTAGCAGAACAATATAATATTATAGCTAAATCAAGGAAGCATCTGACAGTAGTGATTAATGACTCATTAATCACTGCCGTGATTAATGGGTATTAATAAGGTCGAGCAAACAGACGTATAATGGGTACATTATACAATAGTCGTGGATAAAGTGACATTAAAAAACATTAGCTAAACATTTTTCAATACCTACATTTATTATAAACAAATGCAATAATTACATATTTTCAAATTCTTTTTTGCACTTCATTCTTTATAATACAGGGTGTGCCGAAATTAATGCAACAAAATTTAGTCATTCTTAAGACAAATTTAGGGGACCCGTATTTTTTATTTTTGACAAGTGGCCCCTCTTTTGAAGTTGCAGCCCCCTGAAATCTGCCCCTAAGATTTTTTTTTATATCTCAGATCCCTGTTGTACGAGAATCACTAAATTTGGTACACAGGGGTTTTATGACATGTGGAACCTGATAGTGCTACGCTTTTAGGCGGGAAACCCCCTCAAGGCACTTTTGTACCAAATTTAGTGATTCTCGTAAAACAGGGTTCTGAGATAAAAAAAAGATTATTCTTAGGGGCGGACTTCAGGGGGCTGTAACTCCGAAAGAGGGGGCCACTTAGCAAAAATTAAAAATACGGGAAACCCTGTAGATCGACATCTATAAGTGATTTTTTTAGATGAACTGCATCTGTACTTAGAACACAAAATTAATTAATATGAAAAATGATATTGTGCATAGGTATCTCGACATATAAGTGATTATAAGTTTACATCGATCATAAATAAAAACACGAGGGTAGGAACAGGTAACTGTTTAGATTACATTTTTGTGAAATGTAAAAATTCTAATTTTGAGCAAGACAGTGTTTCTACGGTATTTGAAAATTAGTAGAAATAAATAATCAATCCAATAATAATTTAGTCAAGAGATATTTGTTATAAAAATTATAAAAAGTTAAAAATGGATTTCAACAGTTACAACTGGACTAGTTTTTACAAATGAAACAGATACTAACGCTAACAAAGGAATTTATTTATTAAAATCTTTAATTGAAAAACATACGAACACAAAACTTAAAAAAATTAACATAAAATGCAAACAGTGTATCACACAACTCAGTTAATGAAAAAATTAAATTATATTGAGAATTTAAAAGAGAACCGGAAAATAAACAAAAAAAGATGTATATCTTGAGTATAAAAACAAATATTATAACAAATTTATAAATATCAACAGAAATATGCATAAAAACCTATGGAAAGTAGTAGTTTAAACTTAGTCTATAAGTTTATTCGGTTTATGTTTAATAATGTGTTGATGCGCCATGGTGTCTTACATATTCATTAATGCGTCTTGGCATACTTCTAATTAGGTGATCAATATCCTCCTGGGGTATCTCATTCCAGGCCACCTCAACCTTATATCAGAGCGCAACCAGAGTTTGAGGAGGTTGTTGTAAATTGTTTAGTCTTCTACCGATCATGTCTCACACGTGTTCAATTGAGGAGACCGTGGTGGCCATGGCAGCAAAGTAATTTCGGCATGTTTAAAGTTGTCCAATGTTACTCTTGCCACATGTGGTCGGGCATTATCCTGTTGGAAAATTGAGTTTTGGAGAGTATTAAGATATGGAATTAAATGTGGTTCCACTATTTCTTGAATATAATGCTGCGCGGTCATGCTGCCACCATAATCCCAACGGTGCGATGAACATGCCTCTCAACAAAAAATTGCGAATCACGGCGTTCATCAAACAGCAGTGGCGCATACAGAGGTGAAATGTAGTACATATTTGGAATTTAAAAAACAAATTGCATTTATAATAAATTACATTTAAAATTAATAGTTTAGGTGAATAAAGGGATTTTTGTAGGAACAGGGTGCCAGGCGTGAACTGATCCTTTCATCCCTTCATAATGCATAAAGAAATTATTCAATTTCTAAACCCCTTAAAACCGTACTGCACTGGATCGCTTAACAGACAATGATTTATTACTTTGCATCAAATATGATTCTACTATAGTATTACATTTTTTTTTGCCCGGGCGTTATTTAAAATTACAATTTTAAAATTTTTTTTAAATATCACTGACATAAAAGTTGCCAGTAAAAATTAAGGTCATTAATTGTTTAGCCATTAGCTACGTTTTAGATAAAATTGTATGTAATTATATAAACATTTTGTATATGACATTTATGTCATTCATCGAAGAAAAATATAGGCACCGTAACTATATAACAACTAATTTAAAAGGAATTTAAGATGCACCGTCATATACAGGGTGGGCCACCAGTAACGCCTCGATCGCTAGTGACCAAACGGCAAATGTTACAGAAACCTGTTTATGTGGGTATGTGTAGGTTGATTACGGCTACATTTTAAAAATATTTTGAAATATACAGGGTGTCCAGGAAAAGCGTACCATATCAAAGTTATGTTTTTTTAAATGGAACACCCTGTATTTTACTGCATTTTTGAAAGCACCGTAAAAAAATAGGTGAACTTTATTAAAGGTTCTGCATACCTAGGACTTACAGTTTGTGAGATATTTCAATTTAAGTGAAAATGCAGACTTAGCGTAGAAATTTAATATTAGCAATAAAAAAATAATTTTAAGGAAGCAGCTTTGGAGGGT
>NW_019416961.1:155474-182466 GCF_000390285.2 Anoplophora glabripennis | reverse complement strand
CTTTTTTGCGTTAGCAGCGATAGGTACAGTTTCAAATTCTTTATTTTATTCTGTGCAAATTCATGGAGGATAACACTGAAGATAATTAAATTTTATTTCACTTGTTAAGTAGGTGTTTTATACAACCCTAAAAACCTTGCTATTGAAAAAATAAAACTTGTTTATTTGGTATGGCTGGATTCGGTTTTCTATAAGCTTTTCAACGAGCCCCCTCATGCCTTATGTTTCCATTTGAAAAAAAAGTAGGGGTAGCTGGGGGTTAGGGGGTTGAAGAAAAATTAATTATTATATAACCGAAAGATGGGAAAAAATCAAAATCAGTTAACGTGTTTCGGCGTTTTAAAAAAAAAATTAACTCATTCAAAAGATATGAATTTTATTCCGTACTTTTGGCCATCCCTGTATACTCTCCTATATTGATACATAATTAGTACCACAATATCCAGTTTACATACACAAAAAGGTCGCTTTTCTTCATATTGTATTGGTTTCCAGAGAATTTAGTCAAATAGAGCTTTGATGCACCTCTTTGCGTGATCAACAACGATATGTACATACATAAGCAGAAGTAAGAAGACCTGAAGATGGTAAATGAGATTTTACCGAAATGTCGTCAAACAAATGGTTCTTTTGAAGGCCATGCAGATTCAACACGGAAAGGAACCCGAAGAAATTCTACAATCACACACAACACCTGCGGAAGCATAAGAACTAACATATATACAGGGTGTTTAAGTACTTGTACAAACTCAAATTCATGTTATATTATTTCTTTATAGTTTAACCTACTGAAAGGGCCTAGTCTCGAAAAGAAACACATAAAGTCTCCTGATTGAATTTTATGATTCTAACATAAACATTTTATTAAGTACACTCCACAAGAGTCAAATTCTATTCCTGATAATAATTATTCATTGTGCGTAGTAAGTAGTGTTTGTGAACTTAGTTAGAAACAGTTGAATATTATTTTGTTATGTAAGATCGTGATTGAAAAAATTGCTCCAGAGAATGCCCAGAATCTGTTAGGTTGTTATTAGAGCTGAAGGCGATGAAAATAAATTATAAATCAATGTCTTGTTTAATAAATTATTTGTTTTTATTTTGTAGTTTAAATATTATTTTTACATATTCAGTAAAGTATTTTCATAAATTGCCGTTCTACTTTAAAATAGTTCCGGAATGAATTAAATATACCCACTGCTTCCAATCTTTCTAACAGTACTGTAAGTATTTAAGAAAATCATTTGTACAGATTAATCTTGACCACATTATCCTTTTTTGATAAAACAACCCTTTTCATTTTATTTACAAAGCCAATAATAAAAAACTTTACAAGTAATTTCAAATGATGGAAAGGATTGTGGACAGGTATTTGGTGGATGGGGCGTTTAGTAGATACTCAAACCGCAGGAACCAGTACACATATAGGTGGGGCAGGTCCACAGAGACTGCTTCACATAGTATCATACACAAGGTAGACAAGGCCCTTCAGTACAAAGAGGTTGCATTGGCCATATTTGATATAGAAGGTACCTTCGACAAGGCAAAAACTAAGACTATATGCAACTCAATCCAAGATCAGGATACATCGGGGCGTACTGTGGTCAAATGGGTGATATCGGCATTGAAGGAAAGAAAGGTTAGTGGAACCATGGGGAACTGTTGCAAGGACCTAGGGGTGAGAGGTGAATGCCCTCAAGGCAGCTGCCTCTCGCCGCTTCTATGGTACCTAGTGATGGATGTCCTAGAGTGCCTAACCCTGGAGGGATATAGAGATGCCCATGCCTATGCCGATGATTGCATGGTTCTAGTTGCATGACGGTTTCTTAACGTGATATGCGACAGAATGCAGGGAGCCTATAGGATTATAGTGACGTGGTGTGGGGAGAGATGCGGCTCTCAGTCAATAGAAAGAAGACTGAGATATTCCTATTCGCAAGGAGAAGGAAGATAGGCAAATTCAGGGCCTCAGCTATATATGGGGAGTCCTTAACTTTGGTAGGGGCCGTCAAATACTTGGATGTAATTCTGGATAGCAAATTATCTTGGGGACCACAGGTTGAAAGGATTACCCGTAAATCAGTGGCAACCCTCTAGTGATTCTAGGCAAGAATTGGGGACTCAATCTGAGGGTGCTTTACTGGGTGTATTAGACCGTGAGCAGTGCACATGGGTGTGGCGTCATCGAAAAATGTCTGGCATTTTGAGGTCTGAAAAAGGTAAGTTAGTTAATGAAAATAAGGGTGGTTTTAAGGGCTGACTCGTGTTCGAAAATTTGGAAAATTAATTTCCTTTTACATAAAATAATTAGTTTTTCACTCATCTTAAAGTGTCTGGCAGTTGATGCAAAAATAGATATTAATAAGTACTTAACAATTTTCAAATGCCAGACGGTTTTAAATAGCCGAAAGGGTGGTTCATAGGGGTGAACCTGCAAGAAGAAAAAAAAAAATATTGTTTACTTTTTATCTGGCAATCGAAACAATGAAAATTTTTGTTATGAAAATGATAAAAATAAATTGCCAGATGGTTTCCAACGTTTGAAGTCGAGTATCTGCGGAAAATTATGTGAAAATTTTTAACATTTTTCAGTGATCTTAATGTACAAAAAAAGAGGGCCATTGTGTTTGCGGGATTAAAAAATGTTATTCATTTTTCAATGCCAGACAAATTGGCCGGTTCGAAAATTTATAAATAAATAAAAAATGCGGGAAAAAATTTATAAAAATTTCAATATATTTTTGTTGGCATTTTGCATTTCAATTAGAAGTGCGCGTATAAACAACATACAAATGCCAAACAAGTTGAGCTGTTCAAAAATGTATAAATGAATTAAAAAGTTACAAGAAAAATAAACGAAAACTTGGCTTTCTTTTTTTTTTCCTAATTTAAACGATTTATTTTTGTCTGGCATTTTGCATTTCTATTGAAAATATATATTTATACTTCAGGTTTAAACGCCGGATAAGTTGGGTTGTTCGAAAATTAAAAAAAAAACATTAAATGTAAAAAAATTAATGAAAACTTCAGTGTCTTTTTTTTGTCTGGTAATTCGTTTTTTAATAAAAAATACATTTACAATCTCATATAAAAAATGCCAGACAAGTTGGGCTGTTCGAAAATATATAAATAAATAAAGTTGTAAAAAAATACAAATTCTCATTTTTTTTCGACTTTTTCCCTTTAAGGTGTAATTACTCGGGAAACATACTCAAGATACTATTTTCGACGTAAAATTTTCTACTGAATCTGATGCTGTCAACGGAAGTGACTTACCTAGCCAAGAAAAGCTGGAAAATAGGGAAAAGCTCCGTGAATTTAAAAAATTCACATTTTAAATCATATTTGAATTAAGAAATAAAATTGCGGGAAAATGTTATTCAAAACATGAACTTCAAATAAATAAAAAGTGTTTAGTACAAGCTGTTACAAGTAATTGAAAATACACTTACAAACTCAAATTAAAATTGTCAGAGTAGTTGGATTCTTTGCAAGTGTATAAATAAATATAGAATTAATGTAGAGGATGCAGTTAATAATTGCAATATGAATACATTTGTTTGTATTATTATTTATTTATTATAAAAAGTAATCGTAGAAAGTATATGTTTTTCAAAATAAATTGAACTAGAACCGCTATTTTATCGTTATCAGTAATTAAGGTCACTGTCACTGTCATCGTCACCGTCACTGTCAACGTCTGAATCGTCGACATTATCATCTACTTCTTCTTGCTCATTTAACTTACGTCGGAAATAGTATCTTGAGTATGTTTCCTGAGTAATTACAGCTTATAATATAAAGGGAAAAAGTAAAAAAAAAATGAGAAATTGTATTTTTTTACAACTTTATTTATATATTTTTGAACAGTCCAACTTGTCTTGCATGTTTAATTTGAGTTTGTAAGTGTATTTTTTATTAAAAAACGAATTGCCAGACAAAAAAAAAGACTGAAGTTTTCATTAATTTTTTTACTATTTAATTTAATTTTTTTTAAATTTTCGAACAACCCAACTTGTCTGGTGTTTTAACCTGTAGTATAAATATGTATTTTCAGTAGAAATGCAAAATGCCAGACAAAAATAAATCGTTTAAATTAGAAAAAAAAAGAAAACCAGTTTTCGTTAATTTTTTTGTAACTTTTTAATTCATTTATACATTTTTGAACAGCTCAACTTGTCTGGCATTTGTATGTTGTGTTTATACGCGCATTTCTAATTGAAATGCAAAATGCCAAACAAAAATAAATTATTGAAATTTTAATATATTTTTTACGAATTTTCTTTCGTCTGGCATAATTTTTCCATTTTCCAATTTGTCTGGCAAATTTTTTGTGACAAGAAATATGGGTATTAATTTTAAGTACCCGAGATACCAGACAAATAGTGATCACTAAAAAATGTTAAAAATTTTCACATAATTTGCCACAGAGAAACTCAGCTCCGAACATTGGAAAACGTTTGGCAATTTATTTTTATCATTTTCATAACAAAAATTTTGATTGTTTCGATTGCCAGACAAAAAGTAAATGATGAATTTTTTTTCTTCTTGCAAGTTCACTCCTATGAACCAACCTTTCAGCTACTTAAAACCGTCTGGCACTTGAAAATTGTTAGGTACTTATTAAACTATTTTTACATCAACTGCCAGACACTTTATGAGTGAAAAACTAATTATTTTATGCAAAAGGAATTAATTTTCTTTTCCGTCTTACCTTAAAACCACCCTTATTTTCATTAACTAATTTACCTTTTCAGACCTCAAAATGCCAGACGTGCGTTAGCTCACGGTCTATACGTGGCAGTGGTCAGACCGAGACTGCAGTATAGGACTTTGGTCTGGTGGCCGAATGTGGACCGGGTGACGGTAACTAGGAAGTTATTGAGAATCAAAAAACTTGCCTGCTTAGGTATTACAGAAGCAATGGGGCTCGTTTTAGATCCTGGGGGCTCGGCCAGGGACCTGAACCAATCCTCGCAATCACACGAGGCAGCATTAATGGGGCCTATCAAACATTAGGTTAAAACTAGAGGATGAACAGAGGATGTAGACAAGCCCATAGCTTTATACAGGGTGGTCCGTAAGTAATGGTCCATAGAGACATACTAGATTTTTTACTTCAAAATATTACGATTGGAGCCAATATGCCTTAATAAAATGTTGATAACAAAAAAGATACAGGGTGTCAAAGTTGGAAATTAAAAATAGAATTTTCGTAATAATTATAATATTTTTAATTGTATGAACGTGAAAATTTAGGGGTAGGATGTTTTTGTATACGAGAAATCATAATTTGTTATCTATTTCGATGTATCTTCTAGAGGGCGCCACATACGCCGTGTTTGTGACGTAAATACGAGTATAATTTTTTTATCCACAATGTTAAGCTTCTTTTTTTTATAAATCTTAAACCTACATTATTTTCGTGAAAAAATGGTATACTTGTCATTAGCTCTAGAAATTGTCCGTTTTTAAGATAAACGCATTTCAACAATCTGCTGCATGTTTCATTACAGGAAATTTTATCGTCGTGTGAGCTAATGAAAACATTAATTTTGACAATTAAACATTATCCCTATGTACACATAAAATACAAATTATCAAGTTGATAAATTTTATTTACAAAACCAGTTAAAGGAGAAATTTAATTAAACAAAACTATGATTTTATCAAGCGTTTAACAAGTAAAAAACTGAATATGTACCTAAGGAAAAATAGGAAATGTTTCAAAGTAAATTTTCAATATGTCCACCATTCACCTCGATGCACTTGTCCATACGATTTATGAAAGATCGTCTAATATTAAATAATACCATTGGATCAAAAAAAGTTGAGGCATTACTAATTTCTTGCCAAAGTTGGACGCGAGTATTTATAGTGTTTTTATAAACAATTTCCTTCATTGTGCCCCATACACCAAAATCTAAAGGGTTGAAGTCTGGACTACGTGGCGGCCAAGGAAATATACTACCACGGCCAATCCAACGTTCAGGAAAGTGTTGGTTTAGATATGTTCTTACTTGATGAGTAAAATGTGGCGGAGCGCCATCTTGCATGAACCACATATTTTGCCTCAAATTCAGTGGTAACGCATCCAATAGATCAACAAAGCTATTTTCTAAAAAATTTAAATAACTTGTACCATTTAAATTTCCTGGCAACTCATATGGACCTAGAAAATGGTTTCCAATGATCCCACACCAAACATTAATCTTAAATTCATGTTGAAAGTGCCGTTCTCGAGTTACATGAGGATTTTGAACTTCCCAACAATGCTTATTTCTTAAATTGAAAATACCTCGGCGAGTAAATGTCGCTTCATCTGTAAACAATATTCTGTTGACAAATGTATAGTCAGTATTCTGCTTGTTCCGAATATCACTTGCAAATTGATATCTTGAAGGAAGATCGACAGGTAATAAATTTTGAACTGGTGTAAAATGATATGGATGATATTTTTCTTCATGTAATGTCTTTAAAATTGATGTTTTATTAATTCCCGTGGCTGCAGCTAATCGTCTTGAACTAGTTTGTGGATCATCTGCAATGCGAATTAGTATTTCGTCTTCCTGGTCAGGCGTAATCATTTTTGGTCGACCTAAATTATCACGTTTAGGACGAAATGAACCACTTTCGCCTAAGTTTCTGAATAGATTTTGAAACAGTCGTTTACCAGGTTGCAATCTGTTTGGAAATCTTCGGCAATATTCACGTTGCGCAGCACGTCCATTGAAATTTTGTTGACAATAAACAACCGTCATATCTCTCATTTCCAAATTCGAGAAATTATTATGTCTCGGCATAATTCGTTATTTTCTTTTAAATACTTAATTGATTTTTACCAAAAATTAATAAATACAATTTGAAATAATTGCTAACTGTCACAATGATTTTTTCTAATTGTCAAAACTGTCTTGGCATTGTCGCACACTACGATAAAATTTCCTGTAATGAAACATGCAGCAGATTGTTGAAATGCGTTTTTCTTGAAAACGGACAATTTCTAGAGCTAATGACAAGTATACCATTTTTTCACGAAAATAATGTAGGTTTAAGATTTTTAAAAAAAGAAGCGTTAACGTTGTGGATAAAAAAATTATGCTCGTATTTACGTCATAAACACGGCGTATGTGGCGCCCTCTAGAAGATACATCGATATAGATAACAAATTATGATTTCTCGTATACAGAAACATCTACCCCTAAATTTTCACGTTCATATACTCAAAAATATTATAATTATTACGAAAATTCAATTTTTAATTTCCAACTTTGACACCCTGTATCTTTTTTGTTATCAACATTTTATTAAGGCATGTTGGCTCCAATCGTAATATTTTGAAGTAAAAAATCTAGTATGTCTCTGTGGACCATTACTTATGGACCACCCTGTATATGGACCTAACAAACCTAAGACGAGATGGCTGCTGAGCCTTAGTCAAAGAGCCTTGAACCAAATGGTGAAAGGTCATTGCAGACCTAGGAGTCATTTAAGTTTAATAGGAATTAAGGACTCATTAATCTTTATGACCGATATGTGGAGAAGGGGAGGATACCCCATCCACCTTCGGGAGGTTAAGACATGAAGTCGTTGGTACTGAAGAGCTGCAAGAGGATGAGGTGACGGACCTGCCAAAGACCAAAATCCTGCATTCATTAGAGATGGGATGGCGGGTTCGGTGAAGCAGCCCCATTTATTACTACTAATTCCAAATGTATGTATTCAGGGTGTTTCCAAAATAAGTTTGTTCCTTGAAAAGGGGATAGATAAGCAACTTAGGGTCTAAAACATTGCATTTTAAATTGAAAAAAAAAAAATTCACATAAAGGTTTAAACAAATTTTAAGCCAACTCTGGTGCGACAGTCAGTTGTACCCGCTTTGTCGGTTTAAATTTTGTGTTAGAAAGTGCTGAAATTTATTCAAATCTTGTTTAAAAGTAAGACAAAAATTAAATAAAGAAACGAATTAGTTACCAATAGACGATATGCTCAATAAAAATTGTTCAAAAGTTGTTTCCATGTGCTAATAAATATGCTTCCAAACTACGGTCAAAATACTGTCACCAAAAACACCACACCACACATTCACTGAAAATCGTTGCTGGGACCGAAATCTCTGTACAGTGTGAGGATTTGCATTACACAAATAGTGAATGTTGTGAAAATTTAGTATGCCGTCTCCAGTAAACCAACATTCATTCGTAAAAACCACCTTGCCTGTAAAATTCGGATCTCTTGCTATTTGATGCAAAACCACTGGCAAAAATTGTTATTTAATGCCTGAACCCTTTGTTCATAAAAGAGGTGTAATAATTGTTCCCGTAGTACACGCCGCACGGTACTATTAAATATACTTCTCGGCCAACGTCGCGACTAATACTGCAACACACAATGCACGTGCGCAAGATGCACAGGGTCGGCTTACATTTATGGTTAATTTTTTCGAAAAACAAGCATTTAGACCATCAGTTGCTTAATAAAAGTTGCACAACAGCACTTGAAATAGAATACTAATAAAATACGTTCTCTACTTGTCTAGTTTTGAATTCATTCCTTCTACCACACATGATCACAGTACAGGTATTTCTAAAATATAATGTAAAAATTCACTGTGAACATGGTCTTGAAACCGCTTATTAAAAAAGTTAATATGATATAGGTGCAATATCAAAAACACATTTTTGCACTTTAAAATGGATAAGATCTAAATGAAACTTGGTATCGATCTTTAGATTTTCAATAATCTTTATTCACAGTGGCAACTGTGGCCTTTTGTGGCCTCATTTGGATGGCATGGATTTGTATGACATGTGGTTCCAGCAGGATGGTGCCATCTGTTATACAGCACGTGAAACTGTCTGTTACGACAGAAATTTAATGAACAACACATCTCACGTAACAGTGAAGTGACTTGGCCATCAAGATCATGCGGTTTCACACCATGCGACTTTTTTCTGTGAAGATTTGTAAAGATCAAAGTTTATTCTGCTCAAATGAATACCATTTCCGAATTAAATGCTGAAATTCCGAGAGTTATCAATGAAATTCAGCAGCAGGTATGCGAAAGCGTGATACAGAATTTTCTTAAAAGAAATCGAGTATGCCAAATGAATCGCAGACGACGTTTGTCCGATATCCTCTCATATTTAATGGCATTGTCTACCTTTTAAAAACATGTAAAAATTTTGCCAACTTTTTAATTAAAATATTTTGGGATACTCTTTACAATGTATGATTACTTTTTTTTATTACATTGCCCAACAGAAACCATTTACAGGACAATAATTTAAAAGTAAATAAACAATAAAATGTTATGTACTAGAGATAATTTTTACAATATGTATTTAAATGGAATAAAAGGTATCACATAGATAAATATATTTCAATGGGCAATCAACATCACATGAAGTATAAGGAACATTTCAAATTGTGACTGTCGAACAAAACTAAACTTCTGTAACAACAAAATATTGTTTAGCAACATTTAACAAACTTGATAATCTACAATATTATTAAAATTAGATATCATCAAATATATCGGCGATTTAAGGATGTTCGATACATCTCTTGCGGGGCAGGCAGTGTGGGAGGGAAGCCTATGCTTATACACGGTAGTTTTGTTGTAGTACCAACCTTACATAAATTAATTTGAGTGAACTAAATATAATATTATACTAATGAAATTTATACAATACATATTAGCTTGCATATATTTTTCGTGTTTAATGCACGGCAATTAACTTTTTATTTGAATAAAAGTGTCTATTTATTCATTAAGAGCTTGTAAAATTATGGATGAAATCTGGCAACATTGTTATGGCGTAGTGGTAAAAGTTGGGTCAACTGTCATTACTGTCAACTTTGCGCTTATTCCGTAAACATGAATGAACATCCAAGGTACAAAGGAAAAGTAATGACTGAAAAGTAATATAAAATGCGTATGAAACAGAATGTGGATTGATGAGAAAAAAGTAAAATGTGCAAACCGAGAATCCATATGATAACTATCAAGAAGTTCACTGTATGATAGTGAGACGTCGCCTTGTCAAATTGAAGATTATGACAGAACATCTATACTGTTCGTTTTGCAAAGAGAGCCTTTCAATTTTTGTTTCAAACTGCTATTATATTGCATTAGATCACGAAAAATTTATTTAATATTAATTATTACTACATATGTTTTCGACTGGAATAATTTTATAGTCTCTTATCGAGCTATTCAAATACAGCGCGTCAGTCGAAGCGTTAAATACAGCGTACAGTGTTGCCATATTTCCATTCATTCCATTATCTCAATAATTACATTGTAAGTGCATATTTTTATTGTTTTAAAATGTTTAGTAATATTTAATTCTTTAATTACAATTTTATTTTCCCGATCCTAACCATTTTTAAGAGCAATATTCACGTTTGTTTAAAGTTTTTGCCCCAACTCCCATAAGAGCCTATGTATAAGAGCATAATTTTTAATATCATTTTTCAAAAAAAACTACATTGGCAATCGATCTGATATTTTTACACGAGACAGTTTGCATATTTATTAATAGATTTTAATTGCTTCGAAAACTTTCTTACCATTTTTTTTTCGGTATTGAACCTCCTTAAGTAATATGTTAGTGTAAGCGGTGGGACATTTAAATGTTATGGCATGGCGAGAATTCAATCTGGGTACATGATATTTCAATAACTTCATATTTGCTATATTCATCAAATATTTGAAACATATTGTCAATATTTTATTGTTATTACGTTTATTATGTACATTGTAAAATGTTATTAAAAATTAAAGAAATATAAAATATCCCAAAAAGTTGCAGCCTTAATAATAACAGGTTGAGTGTCATTTGGTTCGTCTTGCCAAATTAACTTTTAGTACCTAACTTTTGAAGTATTTTAATAAAAAACCTGTAAATTTGTCATATTAGTGAGGCTTTCAAATTTGTTTATTTATTTTTTGAGTACATATTTTGTTGATATACACCGCCGGTATTTGTCGTGGCACTCTGTTCAACACATGCTGTAGGTTTCATTTTCAGACGCCATCAGCAGACACACTGCTCATACGCAGTAGCTGTATTAACACATTCTTTTTTTTTTTTTTTTCTTTAGAAATGCGACCTATGTGCTAAATATAATAAGAAACATCTACTCAACATGTACTAAAATATGTGTTGTACTTTTTGCACATATATATTTTGTGTTCATGATATTGTACATATTTTCTGTTTAGTTTTGGTTTCTTTTTATGTATTTTGTTGTTCACTCATTTCATGGCTTTACAGCAAATTTAGATATAAATAAAATAATATTTATCATGATGCTTACTTTAATTGCAAACACTTCATGCTATATCTAGATACAGAACTTGATCCACGTTTTTCATTGAAAATTTGATGCTCTTTTCAAAAACACAATTATGTGCAGACTGCTCCATTTAAAATAAAGAAGTTGACAAATTTCTGGTATAACTGGAAGTTAAAAATGGTTTAAAATCCTTGCGGTCAGAACTCTAGAGCCCGGTACTTTGAGTTTCGGTTAAGGCTTGATTAACTAAGACTGTACATATTCTGATTTCTTTATAAATACATACATATTCTGATTTCTTTATAAATTATAATCACAGTCTATTCGCCTGATTACTTAATCAAACCTTAACCGAGACTCAAAGTACCGGGCCTAGGTCTAATAATAATAATAATAATAATAATAATAATAATAATAATAATTTTATTGTCCATAAGTTCATTGCAATGATGACATGGGAATTAACAAATATAAATGTGCCTAAAGACTTACATATAAAAATATAACATACATACAGAAGACTGACAATAAAATACAAATAAGATGTAGATAAAGTAGAAAATATGAAACTAAATCAATATACCAGATAAATAATTCATGTACAGTACAGAATAGAAGCAGTGTACCATTACAAAATTTCAACATCCCGCTTATAAATTTTTCGATTATATATCAATTTTATTCTATTCGGTAACTTGTTATACAATAATATCGCCATGTATTGCGGACTCTTTTCAAAGAAAAGACTGATTTTAGGACACCATCTATTCTCACAAGAATCTAGAGACATTCAAATTCACTTTGTTTCAAGACTCTCCAAATTTGCGTTTTTCATGTGATGTAGGCCAGAGATAACTAGTGGAATAACTTTTATGATTTAGGTTTTCCCTACGTTTTTTATACAGAAAAACCTAACATAACCTAATCTCGAAGTTTATTTGTTTTTATTTAAGCATCGTGGAAGGCACATTTCTATTCTCGATATATATAAAATAACTCCTTAGAGAATCTAATCATTAATAAATTATCAAAATATTTGGTTTTTAAGGTAGTGATGAATGCCGGCTGTCACTGGCAGATCTATGTTGAATTTAATGAAAGCGTTTTGTAACGCTAAAGGTTAAACGTCGGTTGTCTTACAAAACACCATTAAATTCAATTTGTTCCATTCTAGCAATAATCCCCAGTGTCGTTTGTAGCTACCTTAAAAAATTTTGGAAATATTATTTTTTATTTTAAATTAATGATCTGCTTGCAGATGGAATTATTCTTTAGTATACCTACCTGGATATTTGCTATCAGATTATGTATGTGGCTTCTTTTGATGAGAATTTAGAAAAAAAAATAGAATTTAAATTACTTTAATATTTTTAAATAAACTAAAAGTACGAAAGGCAATAGTGAAAGATGTATAATTTTAAAAAATTACATATTTTCAGAGATGCTGTAGTGAGATGAACAATAAAGAAGCGATATGTGCCGCCTAAAGCGATGGACTCATACGACTTGTTCGGGGAAGATGGAAGTAGTATGTTGGAAGGTTTGCCTGAACTGGGTAGTGCTAATTTTGACCCTGCGGTGACGGGCACACGAAATGCAACATCGGCCTATTCACAACCCACCTACTCGCAAGAGACGCCTCTGCAAAAATTGGCCACTTTTGGTGGTACCGACTTTAATCACATGGATCCGAATGCACAAAGTATGTATGCTCAAGGCTATGGTACCGATAGACCCATGGGCCCACCTGGTTCAGCATATACCCATCAAAGGCAAATGGTTAGACCTCCCGCACCAGCTGCTTCTGGACAGTATCCATATCAAACCGATAACATGTATTCAATGCCTGACGTTCAGGTTGGTGGGTTGGGAGAATCAAGTAATATGCAAGCAGCAGCTGCAAGCTGGAGTCAGCATACAGCTGCTGCTGCTGCTGCTGGATATCCTAGCATGCACAGATACAGTCAAATGAGTCAATACCGACAACAACCAATGGCTGCATACCCCCATCAACAAGAGCAAAAGCAATTTTCTGCAGCTCAACATCCAATGATGCAGCAGCCACATCAATCTAGTTATCAAATTCAACAGAGACATGCACCTCATTATCCACAAGCAACTTCAGGATATCCTACTTCAGCAGCTGGCCAGAGTTATGCAGGATATATACATCAAAGATTGCCCCATCATCATCAGTATCCACAGACTCATCATCAAATGGATATGACTGGTGTTTCACAAACACAACAATATACGCAGATGAGTCATGGTCAATCCTTAACTCATCCACCACCTCATGGAGGTCCTACCTCTGGTCATATGGGACAGACACCACATTCCGTAGGACATACATCTAGCCAACCCCACTCTTCATCTCAACCACCTACTCCAAGTCCAATGGGTCACCCCAGTACTATTGCCTATAACCAAAGTCATCAAACCATTCAACCTATGCAAAGGCCTATGGATGTTCCACCTACTCAACAACAGTTTTCATCTAAGCATCCAACAGGGCCTATTGGAAATGCAAGTCCACAATACCGTGCCCCATTTCCTCAGTTATCTCCACAAATGTCGCCGAGACCGCAAATGTCACCTAGGCCTCCTGCACCACAGATGTCACCTAGACCTGTAATGTCACCAGCAAAGCCTAACATGTCGCCTCATCCGCCATCAATGCAACAAGCCACACTGAGTCCTAGACCAGCAACGAGTTTGACTCCGAAAGTAACAGCTGCTTCTCCTGTACCTATGCCACCATATTCACAACAAAGTACTTTGCAAGCATTGGAGCAGATGGTGATGCCACCATCAAGCACTAGCTCTTCTGAATATCCTCCTTATCAGTCGAGAAATTCATTAGGTCCTCCAGCTGGTCCACAGAATCCTCTCTCACCAGCCATGAGTATGAGAAATGTAATGTCAGAACCACAATGGCCACCTCTGCAACCTAATAGATCTTCACATATTTCTAATATAAATGGACCGATAGCAGTGATGGAACAGAATTCCATACCAACAAGCCAAGCTATTCCTCCATCACAGACACTTCCTCCAAATTCATTATCAAATACGTCTCTCTCTTCGGCACCTAATATAGCAGTTGGTTTTGGAAATGACGATGTAAGAACTGACATTAATAAAACCACCACACTATGTGATGTTCCAGCTAGAGAAAGAGAAACTAATACTCCTCACAACATGCCAGTGAGCAGTCAAAGTGATTTTGTTTCTGTACAGTCACCGACTACAAGTATACCAGATAAAATGCCCAGTAGTACTACTAATATTGAGTTGAATGTCCCAACATCAACTCCTCCTGTTTCATCTCATCCACCTACTCCTACTCCAACATCTACTACTGATGATAATATTACAAATACTCAAGACACAAGTCTTCCTTCAAATAGTGATTCTGTCAAACAGATTGATGAACTGAGTAACACTAGTTCAACATCCCAGCAACAAACTCCCAGTCAGAGTAGCACAACGAATAATTTTACAGATTTTAATTGTGTATCAAGTATGTCTGGTTACCCAAGTCAACCGGATACACCAAAAACTAGTAAGATGGATGATATAGTTCAATCAAATGCATCTGTATTTAGTCAAGATAATTCAGTATCTCAAGAATCATTAGCAGAATCTACTAAATCTGAACTAACTTCAATTCAGTCACCAAGATTACAGTCTCCAACTTCACAAACATCAACACCTTTATCATCTTCTGTGGCAAACAATATTAGAGAAAATCAGCTCCTTTCTTACAATATGAGTCAAAACATTTCTACTAACATTACTCCACCGTCTCCTACACAATCTCACTCGGTGATACAAAGTCAAAACAGCAGTCAGTCATCACCAGTACCAATGGGACATAATGTGATTTCAACATCTCAAATGCTCCCTAACATCTCTCAACACCTTAATAATATGCAGAATCAGCCAAATATTCAATGTATACAACAAACAAACCTAACTCCTCCACCTCTTGGTACTATTAAGAGTGCAAACATTCCAGTTGCCAACATGTCATCACAGAGTAATGTGTTAAATTCACCAAATAGTGTAACTAGTACAGCTTCTCAAAATTCAAATATTCAAGGTGCAAATAATTCATCAAATGTACAAAGTAACTTGGGTAACATACCCAGTCAGAGTAATATGTCAAACATACCTCTTTCCAATAATTTATCTAGTATATCTGGTCAGAACAGTTTGCCTAATATTTCTGGGTCAAACGATTTATCCAATATTCCTAGTCAAAATACTTTACAGAATATACAGTCACCTAATGTTAGTGTTCAATCAAATTTGACTAATATTGTAAGTCAGCAAAATTCACAAAATATGTTAGGCTCAACAGTTATACCTAACATTCAAAATCAAAATGTTACTGGACATACTCTACCAATGAGTCAACATATACCTATCACTCATGGTCAAATTCCTCCCGTTTCTAATACAAATATGACGCCACACAATGCCGTTCCTGCAGTACCCCCTAGTACTCAGTCCGGTAATATATTTGATCAGAATACACAACTTATTGGACCTAATGGTATGCCGTTAAGTACAACAAGGGTGTTACCTCCTCATGGATTGCCGCCAATGGGACACCCGGGTATACCAATGGGAATGGGTACTCATCCTGGAATGATGTCAAATATGACAGGACATGGTATGATATCGGGTCAGGAAATGCAAACCTATCAACCTCCTATCAGTCATCATCAGGAGAGAGCTGCTTTACAGCAACAAATTCAAGAGTTATACTGTATGCCACCAGCTCCTGAACATCAAGAAAAAATTTCCCATCTACAGGAAAGGTTAAATATTTTAAGTCAACATGAGGCAAATGAGCAATGCAATGGAGGACCGCAGTGTGTTCTTCAGAGTCCAATATTTACTTCTCCAATGATAGATAGCCCTCAGGTTACTAGTACAACTGGTAGAGGAAGGGGAAAAGGTGCACCTAAAGCCAGGAAACCAAGAGCTAAGAAGGGAGAAAAAGGTGCATCTCCTATACAAATGGCACCTACAATGCCTATGAACATGGCAGTTCCTCAGCAGTTGCCAGTTTCTGAAGATTTTGTAACTCCTGGGGCTGGACTAAGCATTCCTTCTAATGAAAGTTCTGATTTTACTGAACTCGGAATAGATCCAATTACTGGAGAACCAGAAAAGAAAAAAGGTAGAAAACCTCGTGAACCTAAAAAACCAAAAGAACCGAAACTTATAAAAGAATTAAAAGCTCCGAAGTCACCTAAAGAACCTAAATTACCAAAGGAAAGAAAGAAAAGAGAACCTAAAGAGCCAAAAGTCAAACGTAAATATGTAAGAAAGAAAAAATCTGGTGAATTGTCTGAAGAGAGTGCTACTGATGATTCTTGTAATAAATTTGTAGAAGGTGCTGATATTTCCATATCTGCTACAGAACAACTTGAAATTGCTGAAGCAGAGGCTGTTGATATAGTAAAAGACATTGAAATAAATGTAGAGACACAGCCAGAAAATTTGGATATAATGGAGGAAAAACTAGAAGAGATACAGGCTGATTCACAGACGCCTTCCGAAGAAGTTGCAATTCCTGAATCCACCGAGGAATCCAAAAAAGATGAATATAATTTTGAAGATCAACCTAGTCCAGAAATAACAGAGCTTCCTAAAAGGATAAAAAAGCCACGGCCACCTCCTAAAAAAGTAGTATCGACAAAAGCAAAAAGTAGAAAGAGCAGCTCTTCAAATCGTAAACGCAAAGGAATGATGCCTGAATCAGATGGCGAGGGAGAAGATTTAGTTTCTACTCCACCTCCTTCGCCACCAGAAGATTCAGAAAGTGCATCAACAAAAAGAAGGTCAGCAAGAAACACTCAAAGGAAAAAGTACATTGATGACGTTATGCTTAGGTTTTCTGATGATGACGCACCTGTTACACCAACTAAGAGTAAAAAACCAACTGTTCCTCTCACTCCACCATTCCCAACTACTTCAGATACTCCTCCTGTGGTAGAAGAAAATTCTGTGGATAGTAAAAGTCAGATGAATTATGTTTATGTCAATACAACGGAAGAAGATTCTATGGTTGTGCAGCATGTTCTGTGCTCAAGAATAGTAAAAAGACCAAAGAAATCTATTCCACCTAAAGAAATAAAACAAGACACAGAAGTCAAACTAACACTTGAAGACAAAATTGGTGAGGACAAACAATTTGAAGATGTTGATAGTGTGAATTTAGGAGCAAACATAGTTACTGTTGAAAATCGAGATTCTGATAAATCTAAAGGTGAAGATGATGAAAATCTGTCAGAAATGGTGGAAATGGAAGAATATTATGTTAAATATCGCAATTTCTCATATTTACATTGTGAATGGAAGACTGAAGAAGAGCTTTATAAAGGTGACAAAAGAATAGGTAATAAAATAAAGAGATTTAAGCAGAAACAAGCTCAACAAATGAATATCTTTGAAAATTTAGAAGATGAACCATTTAATCCTGATTATACGGAGATTGATAGAGTTTTAGATTTATCAGAACACACAGATCCTACCACTGGCGAAACTGTAAAACATTATTTAGTTAAATGGCGTGCATTACAATATGAAGACTGCACTTGGGAATTGGAAGAAGATGTCGACCCTTTAAAAATACAACAGTTTGGAAGATTTAGTAAAGTACCTCCAAAGGATAAATGGAAATCTAAGAGAAGGCCTAGCCCGGAATCTTGGACCAAGTTGGAAATATCACCTATCTTTAAAGGTGGTAATAGCCTTAGAGAATATCAACTAGAAGGATTGAATTGGCTTTTGTTTTCGTGGTACAATGGCAGAAATTGTATTTTAGCCGATGAAATGGGTCTAGGAAAAACGATTCAAAGTTTAACCTTTCTTAATGCAGTATGGGAATATGGTATTAGAGGTCCATTTTTAGTTATAGCACCACTTTCTACCATACCAAATTGGCAAAGGGAAATAGAAAGTTGGACAGAAATGAATGTCATTGTGTATCATGGCTCAGCAGCTAGTCGAAATATGATCCAAGAATATGAAATGTATTATAAAAACGAGAAAGGACAATTTATTAAAGATATAACAAAATTTAATATTCTCATAACTACATTTGAAATAATAGTAACAGATTTTGCAGATTTGAAAAGTTTCAACTGGAGAGTATGTGTTATTGATGAGGCACATAGATTGAAAAATAGGAATTGTAAGTTATTGGAAGGTCTGAGACAATTAAATTTAGAACATAGAGTTTTGTTATCTGGTACTCCATTACAGAATAATGTGAATGAACTATTCTCTTTGTTAAATTTTCTTGAACCAAATCAGTTTCCAAGTTCTGAGGCTTTTATCCAAGAGTTCGGAGCTTTAAAATCTGAACAAGAGGTGCAAAAGTTGCAGTGTCTGTTGAAACCTATGATGTTAAGGAGATTAAAAGAAGATGTAGAAAAATCATTGGCACCAAAGGAAGAGACAGTGGTTGAGGTGGAATTAACAAATATTCAAAAGAAATATTATAGAGGCATACTAGAAAGAAATTTTTCATTTCTGTCAAAAGGCACCACTCACGCAAACATACCTAATTTGATGAACACTATGATGGAATTGAGGAAATGTTGTATTCATCCTTACTTACTGAATGGAGCAGAAGAACAAATACAATATGATTTTAAAAACCAGCATGGAGAAGATCCAGATTCTTATTACAAGTCGCTTATCAATTCCAGTGGAAAAATGGTTTTGATAGATAAACTATTACCTAAACTGAAAGCCAATGGACACAGAGTTTTAATTTTCAGTCAAATGGTTAAATGTTTAGATATTCTTGAAGATTATCTTATGTACAGAAAATATCCTTATGAGAGAATCGATGGCAGAATTAGAGGAAACTTAAGACAAGCTGCTATAGATAGATTTTCTAGACCTGACTCTGATAGGTTCGTTTTCCTTTTGTGCACTAAAGCTGGTGGTTTAGGTATTAATTTAACTGCTGCAGACACTGTTATAATATATGACAGTGATTGGAATCCACAGAATGATTTACAAGCTCAAGCTAGATGCCACCGTATTGGCCAACAAAAGATGGTCAAAATCTATAGATTGTTATGTAGAAACACTTATGAAAGGGAAATGTTTGATAAAGCTTCTTTAAAACTTGGATTGGATAAAGCAATATTACAAAGTATGAATACATCACAAGGTGGTAAAGAGACTGGGACTAAACAATTAAGCAAAAAAGAAATTGAAGATTTATTAAAAAAAGGTGCATATGGAGCTTTATTGGATGAAGATGATGGAGATAAATTTTGTGAAGAAGATATTGATGTTATTTTAGCTAGAAGAACGCAAGTCATAACAATGGAATCTGAGAAGGGATCCACCTTTTCTAAAGCAAGTTTTGCTTCAAGTGCTAACAGATCCGATATAGCAATTGATGATCCAGATTTTTGGAATAAATGGGCGAAAAAAGCAGAAATTGATACTACAGAAAAGGATGAAAGTGAAGACTTGGTCATATCAGAACCTAGAAGAAGAACTCAAATTAAACGATATGGCCATGATGAAAGTGCTATCGACATGTCTGAATTAGAAAGTTCTTCAGATTCGGATCCTGAAAATGAAGGTCTAGGTTTGGGAATACGAAACCGTAGGAATAAATTGAAGAAGAAAAAATATAGAGATGAATACTTTCCAAGAGAAGGTGAAAGAGGTGAAATTGTTTATGGCAGTTGGGCTAGAAGAGAATGTTTCATGGTAGAAAGAGGTTTACTTACCTTTGGTTGGGGCAGATGGCAAGAAATATTACATCATTCTCAACTGCGAAAAGGCTGGAGAGATCAAGATGTCGAAGACTGTGCTCGTGTTATCGTAAGTATTCATCTAATGTCTAAGTTTTGTTAAATTATTCTGTATTATTTTGATTAAGTAAACTTAAGGAGAATTTAAATGACATTAAAAGTACATCCAAAATGAGTAGAAAATTATAATTCAGATATGTGAGGCTGACGAGGAGAAGGCAAGGTAATTGGATTTTTGTAATTTTTCATATTTTCCGAAGTAGTTCGACGCAACTTTCATAAATTACCGAGATAATCGATTTTGAAGTTTTACCTTTTTGTTCATAATTTTCGAGATGAGAAAAAGAATAAAAAAAACATAGTCCATATTGGAGGGGAAAAAAGTGTCCCGCGACAAGACTCGAACCAGCAATCTCGTGACTGTTAGACTCAAACGCTACCAACTAGGCCACGCTCCCTGTTGAAAAATGTATCATGTCGATTGGATTTAGCTAGCAGGTAAAACTTCAAAATCGATTATCTCTGTAATTTATAAACGTTGCGTCGACCTACATCGGAAAATTCTTATTCAAGGTCCAAACTATGTACCATTAAAAAATTACAAAAATCCAATTACCTTGCCTTCTCCTTGTGAGGTGTATTGGGGAAAATAAATTTATAATAATTTTTCTACTTCTGTGACAGCAGTAATATATTTTTAATGTTATATTTGTAGTGGAAGAAAATATAGTATGCAACAGTATATACATATTGATTCATAAATGAACCGACCCAGGGCAATAGCATATAAGAGACTAAAATATTAGTTTTATCCAAATAACTCTGAAATGCTTTGTCTGATTTAAATGAAATTTAATATGCTAGTATTTGTATGTAGAAGTTACTTACTAACAGTAACCGAAGTGCAGTATAAACTCACCTACCTGGACCACAATGATCTGTATTGCTCGGATCTCAATTTCTGAGAGCAATTGGAGAATAGGCAGATGATATCTTGATCAAAGAAGTACATACACATGAACCAGTTAGTTCTAACTACATGAATGAATCAATCAATTACAAAATTGTCCATGTGTGACAATCCTACACATTTTGTAATCCACTGAATCATTTTCAAAAGACTTTAGCTAGGCATACATGGATCATTGCAGAATAAACTCAATTATAAGAATCCACATGTAGATACTAATTTTATAGAAAATTGATCAACTTTCAAATCTGTGTTCAGAAACAGATTTACAAATTATCGATTTTGTGATTGTTCAATTCAAAACTATTATTCTAACTACACCATTGATGATAAGGTCCTGTCTAACTTACTAATTTACTAGTGTGTAAATCATTTAACTTAAGCATATTTTTAAGAAGTATATTAACACGTTGACTGCGGTACTCAAAAATGGTATATTGGTAATTAATACTGTATAGGTCCCCGGAGACCGATAACATAACTTTAATATGGTGCGGTACCGGTCGCCGGAGACCGATATACAAAATGCCATTTGACGCCATCTAATTTATTTGTTTAGAACTAACACTTAAAAATTGTTACAGGGATGTGTAAATACATCCAACATGAAACTAAATTTTGCTTCGTATCGGTCTCGGGCGACCTACACCGCACCAAATAACATAATAAATTTTAACTGAAAATAAAATTTGTGTAACTTTGTTTATAGGTATTATTTATTGAAAAATGGCAAAATTTCTTGTGTTTTATTATAATACTAAAAACTGTTACAAAAGTTGTTTTAAAAAATAAAAGTAAGTAATAAAATTAACAAAATTAAGTATGCAGTTTATTAAAACACGGAAGACACATGCCTGGTTGAAATTTTTTTGTTCGAAATTTGATTATAGACAATCCACGCGTTTACAATGCATGTTCCAAATAAAAATTCAAACATAACTTTTCTATATCATTTAAATCCCCGAAGTGATACAGTATGATATTTGTATTTTTTGTCATTTCCATCATTTTCATCACACGGGAGGAATACATTTTCGGAACGTAATTAACAGACGACTTGTTGCCACACGTTGTTTTGTGAGACTAATAAAAATAGGCGGGAAAAAACATGTGTTCTTCTATGATTAGGAGAAGGGTGTAGGGAGAGGATATAGGTCTTCTGGGACCTATACAGCACGAGCGCAATGAGTGATTATTCTGATGCGGTATAGGTCGTCCGAGACCGATATTATTTTATTATGATATTCAAAAACTGCAACTTATAACAAGTTTTTAGCTACTTGATTCGCATTTCTAACTTTAATATTAACAAAGTTACACATTCCGCACCGTTACCAAGGATGTAAAAAATTATGTCCGCGCCAAGGCTAATTGCGATATCGGTCCCTGGGGACCGATATCGCAGTCAACGTGTTAATTGTATTCTAGAATATTGAATATTACATAAAACAAACAATATTTATTTTAAATAGTATTTCTGTACCTTTGAACAACAAAAAGGGTTTTAAATGAGATAAGATACTCCAAATACGTATTATATCATTGTTATATGCATCTTGAATTATCCAAATTTTTGATTATCCGGAAAATCGTTGACTTCATCTAGTCCGGATAATTGAGTTTATGTTATAATCGCATTTACAGAAATCGGAAAAATAATTTTATATTAATGAAAATAATGAAAGAACGAATGAATGAATGTTTGAAAATGGTAAACATCTCCAATAATTTTCATGAAAGAGCATGCATTTACGAATTTCTCAACTTTGTTTTATTTTTATTTGTATCGAAAACATATGTTGGTGATAACTAATAATATATTACTTAATTACACAAAAACCGTTAGGTACACCAAAAAATTTACGAAATAAAAAACTTGTACAAGATCCCTGGCTTATATTAAAGTAAGACCTAATGTTGAAAAACAAAAAAATATATATAAGCATATTTACTTAGGAGTCGGAGTATTCTTCCCATTTCTGTAAATGCAATTACTTTAGTTACTATGTGAAAAAGTGACATCTATACACACATTCTAGCATACCTAATTAAAATTAAATCGGACTAAGCATTTTGGAGTTATTTAGAAATAGTTAAACATTTTTTAACAACTTTGTCATGTAGCGGCTAAATGAAATAAGTAACTTATAAAGGTAGGTTGTGATAAAGCACCATTTTTAAGGTCCCCTACAAGTAGCCTTGTGTCGGTTCATTTGTGAATTGCACTGTTAAGACAAATTTTACAATAAAGTAGGCCTGCTAATTGAAGCACAATATTTTGTTTACATATTACTTAGTTAAAATGCTTGATAATTTATATGTGGAAATTTTCGTTGAACACAAACAAGAAAAAGAGAATAAATGACGTGAAGAACATGAGGACTTATTTTCTACATAATATAACTTATAAAATTAAAAACCCAAAATATTTTAAAAAAATTATTTTATAACGAAGTGGTAAGTAAATAGAAAACTGCCATTGAACAGTATTCGCCCTTTAAAACGTTTTTGTAATTAAAATTTTTCCTAATTATAAAAATACATTTTCTATTATAGCTGCTCTACTGCCTGAGATTCTACAGAGGAGATGAAAAAATTCGTAGTTTTATATGGGACTTGATTGCACCATCAGAAAATGGAGAACAAAAAATTTCACGCAATCATCATGGCTTAAAAGATCCAGTTCCGAGAGGAATAAGGAACAAAAACAAAAATAAAAAAGATGGTAAAGGAGGAATATTGGGGAAAGATAATAGACATCCAGCCCTAACTGATCCAAATCACTGGAGTAAAAGTGAGAAATATGATGGCGATATATTTTTGGAAAATAACTACAAAAAACATCTAGGACGTCATGCTAATAAGTAAGTAAATTTCTGTTCAGAATTGCTAAAATCCCTAAAGGGAAAGGACTTAGAAGCTCAAAAACAAATTTAACTCCAGCCCTCTTTTTTACTTTTATAGTAATTAATCAAGATGCATATACATTTTACTGGACGAGCACAAGTTAAACCTGCAGCCTAGTTTTTTTTTTTATGTGTATGACCGTAGCAACTTGTTCAATTCATGCTCACTGCTAGTTTACTACAATTCATTTCTGGTCAGTTGTGATGAGCTCAAAGGATATTCACAATATCACTTGTGACATTTTCGAAGGAGGTTCGTTGTGGCGTGCATTAAGTTTTATGGAATCCTAGACTTTAATTAAAAAAAAAGCAAAAAAGATAAATGAAGAGAAATTGCTAATACAATTGGGGAGAAGAAAAAACAATATGTGAAATATGTAAAACTGAAATAAATTAAATCGCCGATAGTTCAGTTTATTTCATTTGGCCAGACTAAATCTCATGCGAGGGGCAAATTGTAGGTGGAGCCCTCGGAGCTAGTTTTGTTCCGGTATTTATACAGGCTGTTCTACAAGCTCTATGACAAACTTTGACAGACAGACAGCTGGGTTAATTTTAAATATTTTTTCTTATATGAACATAGGTCCGATTCATTTTTGTTTAGAAGTTACAAGCATTTTAAAAAATATAATTTCATATTTCAAAGTAGGTATCCTAAAAATAATTGCTATAAAAATAATTATTATTTGTGTTTAAAGTTTAAACATTAGTTAACCTTTATTAACCAAATTAAAAAACTTAGACTATAAAAATAGTTCAAAATGTTCACCCTCGGCTCGAATGCAAGCCTTACATCGGCGAATTAAAGACTGTTATTCAACGGATGAGATTTGGATCATTTTTATCTAGTTAGTTGCATCCTGAATTCTTTCAAATAACTATTGACGGGTAGTGATTTCAATATGGTAGACAAGCTGCTTCATATGTTCTCATAAATAAAAGTCCAAAGGATTTAGATCTGGGGTACGCGGTGGCCATGCTATTGGACCTTGTTGACCTATCCATTTATTAGAGAAATGATCATTTAGCTGGTGCACCATAATATTTAAGCCCTATGTCATCAGTGAAATCAAAAAGGTTATTTTTCAAGAAAGTTCTATACAGATCTGCATTTAAATGATCATTTACTTCTGGAAATAGTGAACGCAGAAATCAACTTTTTTATTTCAAATGTATGTATACAGTATGTCTGCGGATAGGGTTAATAAGAGGAAAAACTTTTCTATTTTACATTTTACGGAAAAAGGCACACTTGATAAAAATTTTTGCTTGAATTTAAAATGAGGTTGCCATGGTGAAACTTAACATTTCATGTACGGGGTGTCCAGAAAATAAAAAAATCTCAAAATGTCATGAGTTTTAATATTTCTGAAAAGTGTCACTGGGAAAAGTTGTTCCATATTAAAAGATACAACAGAATTCCAATTTGTGGAAAAATTGGCCTACTTTGATTATTTATAAATATTTATGTCCGTGGTTAGGGTGAATAAGAAAGAGGAAAAACTTTTTTATTTTACATTTTACGGAAAAAGGCACACTTGATAAAAAGTTCTGCTTGAATTTAAAATGAGGTTGCCATGGTGAAACTTGACATTTCATGTAGAAAATAAAAAAATCTGAATTTGTCGCGAGAGTAAACTACCTTTATTTTTAATATTTCTAAAAAGTGATATTTTCCAAAAGTCGTGCAAAAAAGTTACTTGAGTTCTTAAATAAAATAATTCGCACATAAAATTGGTTTAATTTTTTACAGAACATAATTTTGGAAAAAAATATATGTATAATAAAGCATTATTCAAACACTCCTCCGTCAACTTTCACACAAATTTGAAAGCGTGCAAGTATTTCATTGTAGCTGCGTAAAATCCCTTCTAAAGATATGGACTGTACAGCATCTTTAATTCGTTGTTTTAGCTGCTCGATGTTATTGTCCAAAGGTCTGCTATACACAATCTGTTTGAGTCGGCCCCACAAGTAAAAGTCCATGACTGTTAAGTCTGGACATCGCGGGGGCCATTAATATGGAGCATGCCGGCCAATCCAGCGATTGGAAAATGTGTTCTATAGCCAGGTCCTAATAGTTACAGCAGAATGCGCCGGACAACCGTCGTGCTGAAAATAAAAACAATTTCGGTAGGCCATTGGTAAATTGTCCGATTCGTAGTAAAAAACGTTTGGAGCATAATCAGGTAGCTGTTTCCATTGCATGTATCGTCAAAGAAGTATGGTCCTATTATTCCATAAAAGGATACCGCACATCAAACATTTATTTTTAAAATGAGGATTCCAAATGTTTTGAAGCAACAATGCCACTTGTAAAAAATGTGGATTCGTCCGAAAACATAATCTGTTAATGGAAATTTCGTTCCATATCTCCGATCGACAGACAAAAATCAAGACGTTTCGCTCCATCGCTTTCCTCTAAAGTGTGGTTGTGAATTAGTTTGTAAGCCAGAATCTTATTTTGTTTGAAAATTTTTTGTATGTGGGTCTTTTTCACAATTCCTAAGTATTCTGAGTGTCTCCTCAGTGACATGGTTGGATATTCATTTACTAACTGTAGAACTAGCACAGTAGCGGGATCATAGTTTTTCTTTTACCTTAAATCTTGAATTACTTGTCGATAATTGTTGTTAGATATATTTTTGCTGTAAAGTTAGCATTTATTCAATAATTAATTATTCTTGGAGGTTTTTAACGAAGTACAGTGACACAAGTGAAGAATAAAATGTCATTTTATTCACAACCTTCTATTTGAAATAAAAAAGTTTTTTAAACAGTTTTTAAAATAGCTTGTTGTCTGTTATCAAAATTAAGTTTCCATCTTATGATCCCTTCGAAAAGTGACGGTTGCAGCTAAATTGCGGAATACAGTGAGGAATGTCCTCCTTGATGTCAGCCTTCTGTTTGGAAACCTTCTGCCGTACTCGCGTTCTGCCGCGCAGCATTACCATCGCAAAAGCCATAAACAAATCATCATATCATAATTGTTCTACATCAATAATGTG
>NW_019416961.1:93219-154495 GCF_000390285.2 Anoplophora glabripennis | reverse complement strand
AAAAAAGGTATACTTTATTAAAGTAGCTATCTCGCACCGTTTTCGAGATATTTGGCTTTGAAACTTCCAATGCTGTTGCATTAAATTACAATTAAGTACCTACAGGTATTATTAATTTAGCGGTAAAGTTTCTTAAGTAGGATTTGGACGAAAATTAAATAATTGACGTCTTCCACTTGTCTTATTGCTGTCATTTGTATGCTAATTTCTATTAGTATTATTCGTGTCTTATTAAAATTACATCTTAGCTTACAAATTAAATTGTATAGGTACTCCTATACATAAATGTGAGATAGAATGCCAAGGTTTTTGTTTTTGGAGTTACATAAAATCAGTTGTTTATGGAGAAACTATAAACACTTGAGAAGAACTTCAGTAGCAGGTTTTAAATGCTGCAAAGTCATTTCACATTAAGGATTTATACTTTAAAATAAGACAATCTTTTAATAAACGTGTTGATAAATGTATTGAAGTTAGAGGTGGACATTCTGAGCAATTATTGTCAAAAATGCATATTTTTTTACTAATGTTTACTATTTTACTGTTCATTACAATTTTTAATTCTAAATAAACCCTTGTTTTGACATTTCTAAATTATTTTAATTATTTCAACTATTGTTTGGAAGTTTCAAAGCCAAATATCTCGGAAACGGTGCGAGACAGCTACTTTCATAAAATCTACCTTTTTTGTGTAAAAAAAGTTGGAAAATAAGAATTTGATACCAAAGATGAGATACTTTAAAGTACAAAAAAGTTATGTTGTTTCCAACACCTACAATCTACGCCAGCTGGCGCCCTCTATGAACTATAACCAAAATGTGAACAAATTTCAATTCCTCTATCCAAAGAACCCAATACCCCAAAATTTTGTATAGATATTTGCATTTATTAAGAAATAAATGGAAATAAACTAAAATAATATTTTACATTTAACACCCTGTATCTCTAACTATCAACTTTTGTACTAAAGTAAGTTCGGCTAAATCGCAATATTTTTGCTTCGGGAATCTACCCATGAATTTTAGCCCATTACCTCGGGACCACCCTGTATAACAAAATCTTAAAATATAGTCGGGTATGCATATTTTAAGATTTTGTTCTTCAACTTAGACAGTCGTCTAACAGTTTCGAAATATACATACATATGTACAGGCTGGTCCATTTTCGGTGGGATTTCAGGGTATCTCAGAAACTACTAAAGATATGATAAATCTGACACCATGTTCTCGAGCTCGATTTTCATGGCAAACTCGACTGCCAAATCAGAAATTTGCTATCTTCATTTGTTTCTGAGTTACAGGGCGTTTCTCGTTATTGTGACACTTTTGAACATGTCTGCATCTCAGCTGTTAAATAAGTTCGAGTTAAAGTGAAAACTGCTCAAGACTAATTCTTTGGCGTAGAATTGAATGCTGGTATTAGATTTTTAGTAGGTCTTAAGATCCCGGAGTTATGACCCAAAGTTATATTTTTTTAAATGGAAATCGTAGCTGGTCATGACCTAAATAAATGGAGATTTTTTTTGCTTTTCAGCAATATATCACATGCTATAGATATTTTTCCAAACACAGAAAAAACGGGGTGTTTTATATACAAATTCGATCCTTTTTTACATTTTAATATGGCTGGCTATGAAAATACAGACAAAACTGTAATTCTTACTTTTACAAAACTCATATCTGTAGTAAAAATATGACGTTTATTTAAAATATATATTACAGATAATAAAAGACAGTTTTCAAATTTTTGAAGTTACAATATTAAACGTAAATTAAACAATAGTAAGTACCTACATCAATAAAAACTTTCAAAAATGATAGCTAAATGTTAAAATTGCCGTCCCTCAACTGTCACACATTTCACGCATCTTCTGGCAACGTTTCGGGTAGCATTCACTAAATGTATATTTGAAATATTATTAAAAGGAATTATAAATATAATGTCTTTTAGAAAACCCCAAAGGAAAAAGTCCAACGGCCTCAAATCCGACAAACAATGGAGTGTTATTAATGACCTAGTAAAAACTGATAACAAGAAAAAGATCAATAAAATGAAAACTGAAAATGGAACAGATACAGAAGATGATACGAAAATTGCTGACACTCTCAACCACCATTTTGTGAGTGTAGCAAAAGCGTTTGGAAAACAACAAGGACCAACAAAACAAGGCATACAATGCACATTGAATCGCAGGCAGACAGCATCGATGTTTCTCCCCAAAACGACATCCGAAGAAATAGAAAAAATTATACGGTCCCTAAAATGTAATGCATCTCCGGGATATGATAGGATAAAGGCAGGCACAATAAAGAAGTTAGTAGACGTCTTAGCGCCTATCATTAGTACTATAATAAATACATGTATTGAGAACAGTGACTTTCCCGATCAACTGAAACTAGGAAGAGTAACACCAATCCACAAGGCAGGAGCCCACAACATCCCAAACAATTATCGACCAATAACAGTTCTACCTGTTTTTGCAAAAATATATGAGATTGTTCTAAAGTCAAGATTGGTAAAATATCTATACGACATAGAATTTATAAGTAACAAACAAAACGGGTTCCTCCAAAAGAAAAACACCCTTACAGCAATAACAAATATATTTGAATACACATACAAGGAAATAGACGATAAAAATACAGTAATGGCTGTTTTTCTTGACCTATGTAAAGCCTTTGATGTTGTAGATCATCAAATTCTTCTTAAAAAAATGGAACAACTTGGAATATAAGGACCAGCTCATCATTTATTTACTAACTACTTAACAAACAGAATTCAAATGACAGTTGTGAACGGAGTGGAAAGTGAGAAACTCTTGGTAAAAAGTGGAGTCCCGCAAGGCTCGGTTTTGGGACCGGTACTGTTCTTAATCTATATTAACGACCTTTGTGATAATAGTTTATGTGGCAAAATAACTTTGTTTGCCGATGACACGGCACTGTTCTACTCTGGTAGGCTAGGGGATGTTTACAAAAAAGCTCAAAAGGATCTGGATGAAATATGCCAATGGACTGACAAAAATCATATAAAATTGAACGAAAACAAATGTAAATATATGATCTTTAACCCAAAGGAAACAAATAATAATCTATCACTTGAAATTTATAATATTGAAATAGAGCAAGTCAAACATATGAAATACCTTGGGCTAACTATTGATGATAAACTAAATTTTGGACAACACACTGAGAAATTATGTAACAAGTTGAGAAAATTAAGCTATCATGTCAGAAAATTCTCATTTAGATTGAATACAAACACAAAATACCTAATCTACAACGCTCATGTTAAGTCTCATCTAAGCTATTTAACACAATTTTGGGGGAGGGCAAGAGAACAGGATCTAGATAACCTACAAGTAGCACAAAATAGACTTATAAAAACTCTCTTTAACAAATTTAACCGTACTAATACCAAACAATTGTATAGTGAACTAAAAATAATGAATATACGAGAAACCACAACATACGAAAGTATCGTTCTGGTATACAAAATACAGAATAAACTCCTTGAAACCGATATAAAACTTACACATAATAATCAAATACATGGGTGTAATACTAGAATAAATCGAAATTATCATATAACAACAACTCATTCAAATTTTGGGAACAAAAGAATTACTTGTCAACCACTAAATTGGTATAACGAACTTCCAATTCAATTAAAAAACAACCCTAGCCTACAAGGTTTTAAAAAACGTATGAAGCAGTATATATTGGATGTCAATGTAAATGTAGATGATGTTGTCATGTAATAGATATATATGTGTGTGTGTGTGTGTGTGTGAGTGTGTGAGTGTGAGTGCGAGTGCGAGTGCGAGTGCGTGTGCGTGTGCGTGTGTGTGTGTGTGTAAATGTGAATTGATGTGTACGTGGTATATGTACTGAATGTCTTATATCTTGAGAATACTTTCTTCTAAATTGTAACACATTGTATTGTGTGAACCAAAAAACTATAATGCCTGTTATGGATGCTTGCATCCCCTGAGACATCATTTGGTAAATAAAAAAAAAAAAATCTGGTAACCTAGCTGGCCATCTGATCGGTCTGTTTGTTCCTATCCACCTATCTCCTAAAATTTCGTTAGTATTATATTATCACACGAGTAGGTATATGTTGTGCATTTAAAATAAACGTCATATTTTTATAACAGATATGACTTTCGTAAAAGTAAGAATTATAGTTTTCTTATTCCTATTTCCCGTGTTTGTAAAAATAACTAGCATGTGATATATTACTAAAAAGTGAAAAAAAATCTCAATTTTTTTAGGCCATGGTCAACTATGATTTCCATTTAAAAAAATATAACTTTGGGTCATAACTCCGAAATCTTAAGATCTACTAAAAATCTAATACAGGCATTCAATTCTACGCTAATGAGTTAGTCTTGAGCAATTTTCACTTCAACTCTAACTTATTTAATAGTTGAGATACAGACATGTTAAAAAATGTGACAGTAACGAGAAACGCCCTGTAACTCAGAAACAAATGAAGATAGCAAATTTCCTATTTGACAGTCGGGTTTGCCATGAAAATCGAGCTCGAGAACGTCGTATCAAATTTATCATATCTTTAGTAGTTTCTCAAATACCCTGAATTCCCATCGAAAATGGACCAGCCTGTACATATAAAAGTGAAACTAAGAGTGATATTTAATAATACATACAATTAATTATAAGAGCACATTATGATTATTGTTACTTAAAATATAAATGGTCGAATAGATGTTCAGCTCAATTGGAATCCGTATTATTTATAATTTCAATAATGCACAGTCAGTCCGATATTTGTTGAGATAGAATTTAAATAAAACATTTTCTTTGCTAGGTTGTTTTTAACTTGAGCCCGTATCATTTCAACCGAATGAACGGTGAATGCCACAGCGCCAATGTCTTTCTACCTCAGTCGAATGCGGTTAATTCCAAGAAAGTGACGCAGGAGTTTTCTTGGAAATCTGTCTCAACAAATATTTCTGGAATAAGTTGGATACACTAAGATTTACATATTTTTTTTATTGCTCCTTTTTATTTTGATTTTTGTTTTTATCTAAAATAAATTTTCTTTCAATTTTATTTTTTGAACATGCAAATGTGATGAGCTCCATGCTAATTTAGAAAATACGTAGGTATTTTATGAAATTATCTTTTCTCATAGTTATCTGAACTAATACTTCAATAATAATTTCCATGTTACATATTTCTAAAATAAATAAATTTAAATTAATTACAGGGTACTCTTACGAGTTCGGATGTTATACTATATCAAACATGAAATTATTGGAGATTTGGTACAACATATTGCTGATGGAGTTCACGCAAGGTAAGATTTCTATTATCCACAGTAAATATAACTCCCTAGCTAAGATACATCTTGGTTTTATTCTCAAAAAAAATCTGTAAGGGTCATTTACTTTGTAGACTACTAAAGGTAAGACTATGTTGTAATTCAACTAATAGAAAAGTCAGTTTTGGAATTGTATCTTGGCTAAATTGTTTTTCATCGTTGGGAGCCTTGCTTTTATTTTATTTAACAATTATGCATGATTCTGCTTTGAAGTCATGCTAGTGCTTAGCTGAATTGCCCAGTATCAATTTCTTCAATACATTTATTTTATAAAGACTATTCTATTTTATAAGTCATATATCACAGCTTTGTTGCTTATTTTTAACATATATATTGTTATTAACACTAATCTACATCCAGTCATTTGGTTCCCAACCCTTTATAATTTTACACTGAGAAGTGACGACGGTATGGCACTTGATTTGATACCAAATTATTTTTTTAGGAAAAAATTAAGATTCTAGAGCATTATTTTTCCATTTAAGGACTCTTATGACCTCTGAATTTTTTAAAGTTACAATTTTGTCAGTACCTAAACTATATAAATATTTTTTAGTAATTAAGTTGTATGAAAAATCATGATTAAATAAAATTACAATTTTATTTAAAAAAGTTTTAATATTCAGGGTTTCCACTACTCGCCTTGGAAAAGTTGAAAATTAATATAGACCTTGAAAATTGGAATTTAAATTATAAATTTATAAAAATTATAGAAAAATTCTTGCAGGCCAATATATTTCTTTGATTTAGAATAACCCATTAAAAACATTTTGTTCCATTTTCAGTTTTACCGCTTGTGTTCTCTGTACTATAATAAATAATCATCATTTGTCTGTTATTCTCTACTGCGTTTTTTTTATAGTAATTTTTCTCAATTTACTTTTACTAAATTCATATTAAAAAGCCCAAATGGTAATGGAAAATTAATTACTTCAATTGCAAATTTTTTCCCTGACTTTGTTATTGTTAGTTTGGTAACTGGACATCAGCATCATATATGCATAATATAAAGATACTTATGTACTGGGTTAATAAATGTCACGCAAATATATATATATAATTTAACGAATGAGTGGGAACCCTATACAGTGTAGGAAAGTACCGATGGTCTATCAGAAGTTACGTGAGAGCGATAAAGTAAGCCATAGAAATCCATGTGATAGACAAGGATGGCTATAATGAAGGTGTCTAATAGTTAACGCCCATTTCGCCCTTCCACAAATAAGATCCACTTCTTATTTGTGGAAGGGCGAAATGGGCGTTGACTATTAGACGCCTTCATTATAGCCATCCTTGTCTATCACATGGATTTATATGGCTTACTTTATCGCTCTCACATAACTTCTGATAGACCATCGGTACTTTCCTACACTGTATATTGATTTTTTATTTGTTTTCTCTTTATATTTTTGCCATTGTTGCTTGTCATATAGATGCAATTTCTTTTAAAGACGAACATACATATTTTAGTGATTAAGGTTAATGTTATAAAAAAAATACTTGTATATTGAAAAGCTGTAAATATTAAATTTCACAAATATTTTCTGTCATTCATGAAATTAGTTAAATTTAAAGTTTTAGGAAAAATCATTGCTCTAGGGAAATTATAAGTAAATATTTGTAAAAAAGAAGTGAAATTGTAACTGGTAAGAAAATTCAAGTCATAAAGAGTCCTTCTCATGAAATTTCTCAACATACAATTTGTGCCTTTATGTGCACTTGACTAATAAAAAAGAAATCAAAATTGACAATTGGCATAACATAATCCACAGTGCCCTGCCGATATACCCTCCCGTAACGGAGCAATTACCTAGCGTGTGGTGGGATTCGGAATGTGACAAGTCTCTGCTGATTGGCACTTGGAAGCACGGCTATGAGAATTATACAGCGATGCGTGTCGACCCCACCCTATGTTTCCTGTCCCGTTGTGGCCTGCCTTCCGATCGTGAACTCCAGATGGCAACCTCTAACACGCAACCCCCTACGCCCGCACTGTAAGTAGTCCACTAGAGCCATTTGCGATTGCTCTAGGTTAATTTTGACTTTGTACTAACCGTCTTTCCAAACTGCTTTGAAAATCATAAAATTAATTATTAAATCATTTTTTTTTTGTTAAATTATTTTTTAAAGCGGTTTCAAACTAGTTTTTACGTAGGCTATAACATGGTTATTTAAATTTCATTTGCATTACATAAGCTTGCCCAATATTAAGATTTATATTATGTGTTAATGCATGAAAATTTTTGTCCAGATATTTGCAGGTAAGGTAATGGTATAAATCAAATTTATGTAGAACTAATTTCAGTATCTTATAATATTTCCTTGTTAATTTTTTTTTTATTTATTTGTGTATGGGAAACCCCATTACGACTACATGTTACAATGATAAATAACACATCACTCATTTCAAAATGGGAAACACACTATGCAGAGTGTAACACTGACTTGTCAAAAATTATGGTGTTTTTCCTTCGTCTAAATGTAATGTTTTCTTATATAAACATTTGCCCTGGAGGCCTTCATTTTTTGAAATGGCGTATTAAAGTTTTAGAAAAGTGTTGCTTCTAAATATTATCTAAACAAGCAACATTTTCTGTACAAAATACATGAGTAAAATGCCATTAAACGTAAGCAAAGTTAAGACTTAATTAATTGAAATTAGTGTCTTAGATGTGAGGTATACTGTTTACGTTTTTTCACAAAAATTATGGCATACCATTGGAAGTTAGCAATTTGTTGAGATGGCATGTTTGAATAAACAGAAAATTTACTTAATAGCTGTTTTGCATTGACAATTTATTGATGAATAAATTGACGAAGTTCTTCATTAATTAATTCACAAATTTATTGGTAAACAGTGTGGTTTTAAACTGCTACAGACTTTGTCAAGTTTTTTGATGTATGAATCAGTTCTACCAATGAATCAAAGAAGCAAATAAATTTCAAAAATGTCACCTTTCCACTCATAATTGTAGTGATACAACAGCGGTACCGTTCTGACACATATTATATAAATATTAGTTTTTGTAAGTAACAAATCAGTAAAAAAAATGCAAAACAGTAGGACACCACACAATTATTTACATATTCCAATAACATAGCCTCATTACTGATCTGAAGCTGGAAATCTGTTGTGTTGGTACTTCCGAACTTCACGAAGAAATTGACGAAAATTAGAACATGCTCTAATTCGTCAAGAACTTGATGAATAAATTCATGAAGTTATTTGACAGCAGATTTGGTGCATTACACTTGATCAAATTTCTTGATGAAGCGACTTCATCAATTAATTGATCAATAAATTGTCAATGTAAAACAACTATAAGTAATTTTATAAAGTATGTCCAGAATGTATCAGTATTTACAGATATCTTCTCTCTGTCTTAAAGATTCCTACATTTTTTTTTAAAGCTTCAACACCATACCTTAAAACTGCTGTATGAATAAATATTCAATTTTGACCTACTGCAAAGTTGCACCTTGTATAAATATACAGAATACAAATCATAAATTCAATTTCTTAGCATAATTTTGAAAGGCATTTAAGAGTATTTTTAATCATTGATGATATAAGCCAAGATTTAAATATTTATAAGTCTTGTCTATGAAATAATACTGAAAATAATTTCTCAAATTAAACAGCACTATAAATTTATTGAAAATAAAATTTAATACTATTGTACTTTATTAGTTTGGACTCTTTACGAGAATAAAATTTATAAGTAATGGGCTTATCCAAATAGTTATTACTAGCTTCATAGTTATCTAATTATTAGTAAATCGATAGTTTTCAAGTATTATAAGTATGCCTTTTCGATGTTCGTGGTCTTGTATCGTCATGGAATTTGTGTAGATTCGGTAATCTACTGCCTACACACGTTTCCCAAGCACAACCATTGACATGCAGCCAATTAGCAAATTTTTTTCTTCAGTTCCAGGAACAAAGAAAAAAATATCAAAATTGTTTATTATCTTTTTAAATGCTCACCCTTTTAATTTCATATTTTGACGTGTAAATAATATTAAAGTAAAAGTAAAAATCATTCTGGCACTTCTGCTTTTCAGTTACTAGTATGAAATTTTAAAATAAAATATATTTAAAATACAAAAATTAATACTTCCTTGGTGTTCATAATAAACACATAACCTCACAGCACATTAAACATTAATTTAAAAAATTGATTATGATATGCAAAAGAATATGTATTAGGTAAATTTGAATTGAGGAATACATATTTTGATTTTGTTTAAATAAAATAACATATTGAACTGATCTAATTATGTTTTATTAGGTTGGTCAGGTTGTCATGTGTCAATTTGTTATATTCACGGATGGTGTTTTTCTTTTAAATGTCTTCACTTTATATTTTTAGTGTATTCGAGTGAAATATGGGGTTTACACAATAGTGAAAATGATGTTAAAAGTGTATTTTCTGTGCAAGAAATATTGCAAAAGAATGTAAGTTGATAAATACGACAAAAACCAACTATCCAATACATTCAGTGCACATTTGTTACAAATTTCAAGGAAATGTGGTTAATTGAACATAAAAGTAAGAAATTTTAAAGAAAAGTTATACAAATTACGATTTGGTGTACACATTTTGTAAGATGTGCATTTCACAGTAAAAGCTCAGTATAAGGCAGAAATTATTTATTGACAAAAATAAGAATGGCAAGAGCAAAAGGAGGTCATAAACATCTTTATGAAGATATTTCAAAGTTTCTTCATATCATCTCAAAAGATTATTTAACTCACAAAAAACTAAAGCTTAACATTTTACATTATTTTGAAAATGGCTCTAAGAACCTTATTTTCAATAACTAATTGTATTTTTGTTACATTTGCTTGCAATTTCAAACTTAACTATAGTTTAATTCACCGAAATTTAATTTTAAATCGTTTAGGCTGTTCTTCGTTAAGAAATTAAAATTAGGGTTATGATTAATGCATAATTTAATTTTAATGTACTTATTATAAAACCACTTAGGGACAAATTTTAGAAAATATTCCATAAATATTTGTAATATTAAAAAATAATTGTCTGTGGGCTCATTTACATCATTAATTATATCCACAGTTAAAAATATGTGTACACATATTTAAGGTACATATACTAGAATAGATTTATATTCAAGTGCTGATAGCTCATTTGGGATTTGCCACTACTGACTAGGCATTAAAATATTATAGTTCCAGTTTCCTGCTTTAGAACAGTTGAGCTGAAAACTAAAACCACCTATCATAGTTCTCAGTCAACGAAAGACCATTTTTGTTTGATATTTTTATGTAGGTATCAAACTTGTTCAAATTCAGTTATTTATTTGTATTAACATATAATTCTTTTGGAACACTAATTTCTTTTGCAAAACAAAATAATCATTATTACACAATTCCAAAAAAAAAAAGGTAGTCATGAAGCTTACCAGCAATTGGGCCATGCTTGGCCCTTTTTGTCTATTAACTTACACTACCTTCCACCTTAACAATCACAAACATCCATGGGTATGACAGGAATTTTCCCGCCACGTGCGGGAACAATTATTGTTATTAAGTTATGGGGAAGAAATAATAAATTATGAACCGACTAAATAGTTTTAATGAGATCTCTATATAGGACTATAAACACCATGAATATGTGCTAAGTACACAGAGTGTTCGACTTATTTTATTTTGTATTTATCCAGTAATTGCTGTATCGAATTTTGGAAACCTATCATTACACATTTAAATATAAAAAAAATCATATATATTTTTTTTAATCTTGGAAAAAGGCATTTCAGAATTAGTGTTTATATAATTTTTTACTTATTTGTGCCTAAGGAATGAAGTTTGTGCTTTTTCCGCAGTATATTCTATTAAACATGATGAAATTCCTTTAAGGGGGCGATTTAGTATGTATATTTTTACCGTGTAACAGAGCTTCAGATGACACAAATCATCGAAGAAACTACATAATTGAATATTATTATATATCAATGTATTCGCAATGGTTCCCGCTAGTGAATGAGATAAATTTCAATGCTTATGAGAACAGAAGAATAATTTAAATAAATGCCAAAGTACCTCAATTTTAACCATACTGTTAGTCTGTCAATATATTGCATTTACGACAGAACTAGGTCAGGCTCAATAACCAAACTACTTCACTCACTAGAACGGACACCTAGGATCATTTGTATTTAATTTTCAGATTAATATTTATTAATAATTATATAATTTGTGTCCTCGAGTAAAATGACAACATTTTACCCACAACTCCATTTTTATTATGTATCTAAACCAGAATTTGTGAACTTTCGCAAAAGCCTACCCTTGTAGCAAATTTCCTTAGGAACAAAATCAATAAATATACCTCATGTCGATTAGAGGCTTATTTTCGGAGATATAAGTGAAAAACTGAAAAAAAGCAATTATTTTATTTTCTTTTGTTATAAACAATATGACGCTCGACCTCTACAAATACACAAATTTAGGCTTTTATTCTGTGTATTTTTTATTTAATTTTAAACCCATAAAATTCGAAGTAGGCCCGATTTTTGAAAAAAAAAAAACTAATTCGCCCGGACTACTAGACTTATTTTATTCATTATTCAATTCCTTAAAAGTCTTCAAAATTAAGAAATAAAAAGTTGTCATTCTGGGAACAATTGTTTATACAAATTTTGACTTTTTTTATGAACAAGTATTTGTAGAATAAGCTTTACAAGTCGATTTTTCAGAGCACTATATTTCATTTTTGCAATAAGTATTTCGTTCTAAAAAAGTTTTTTTTCTGTTCTTCATTAGTATTATTTTTGGTTTTCCATTTAAAAATTAAAGTAAGTAGCAAAAAAAATAGTGTATCTGGCAATTGAATTCAGATCCACTATAACTGCAGGCTAATTATATTTGAAATCGCATTATATTCAAAAGAAGCGCACCTGCTAGAGCTGTCAGCTTTGAGTCAGCTGATACATGTAGCGTGCGTGTACTCCCCAAATGCCTTCCCCTCTCTTGCTTAGTAATTGTCCAAAACATGACATAAATTTATTTAATTTTAATAAGCAATAGTATAAAATCGATGTAATATTTCCTTGTGAACACGATGGTGCAATTATTTTTTTGCTACTAGATATTTGCCTTAGATATTTGCGAAAAAACTTATTTTTTACGGTTTTTTGGCCTTTTGACCCCTTGCCTAACCACCTAGGTCAAAAATGTTTGCGGATTCGGATTCCTGAGGGTCGAAAACATATTTGCGCCCAGGTTTGATGGACAGAGGAAAAAATGGAGGTTCAGCCTTCATTTCAATGGACTAAATAGATACAATAATATTTTATATATACAGGGTCGGAAAGTCCCCATGGTTCATCGGCCGTTACGCCCATTCCGCCCTTCCACAAATAAGATCCACTTCTTATTTGTGGAATGGGCGGTGACTATTAGACGCTTTCATTATAGCCATCTTTCTCTATCGCATGGATTTCTATGACTTTCTTTATCGTTCTCATGTAACGGCCGATGAACCATGGGGGCTTTCCGACCCTGTATTTTATGCCTATACATATTATTCTCCAAACGTATTTAGTATAAGTTTCTATATATTTTAGTAATTAAGCAGTGTTTTTTAAGTTAATATGACTCGCCAAAGTAAAAAAATAATTTAGGTTAGGTATATATTTTTACTGAAAATAGCAGTTAATTTACATTATCGGATTGTTAATGTGAAAATATAAACATTAGACTGTTAACTATTCCATGTTATACGTGTTTTAAGGTCACTTTTGAAGAAGAAACTACATGTAATTTTAAATTTTATTTCTGCTTTTATAATGAAGGAATAGTAATTATAAGATTGTTTAAGCTTATTAACCAAAAATTATTGCCTACTTAATAAAAAAAATATTATTGTCCTCTAAAATCTATTACTGATTAATAAAATCTTTACTCTCTTTCCTTATAAGATTGTATGTACACAAACTGGAGCCGTTCCTGAAAAATCGGGCGAATATCGGTCCAGCGTAAATTATTAGACTTCTCTGTTCCTCGTTCGGTTAAAAAACACACCACGCCATTATTCCATGGCTAGAAATTGGCCTCAATGATTTGGGATCGAGGGGGATTATCCCTCTTTATCCTGCCTCATCTCGTGTAGGCCTGGACAGCCTTCGTAGGTGGGCCCCATCCGTCGTCTACCCCGACCGCAAATGCGGCCGGTGTAGGCGCTTTGTGGGACCTCCTTTTGTCCTGGCTGGGAAAAACACACCTTGAAGCGTTGGCCGCTAGAGCAGCACTTGCCGGGGTCCCGTTTCGAGACACGCTGGGCGATATTTTTTGTACAAAATCTCGTCCTTAAGGGGAATAGGATGCATTTTGTGAAATAGAAACGAAAAAGCAAGTAATGTACGTAGTGATTTTCATCACAAAGGCATTTTAACCCTATCTCGCCCCATCAAGCACATTCAAAACTCAGTTAATGTTATTTTACTCATATTTTGATAAGTACATATTTATCCTTTTCTATACTTTCTATATAACATTAAGGGGGCGATTATATGCACAACATTTTGCCCAGCATTTTAGAAAATCTAAGCAAGTTAGAAACAATATCTCTTTACTGTACCAGTTATAAAAAGTTTCTTCAGGGTATAAGACAACCGAGAATACATTCAAAATAAGGAGAAATAAAGCATATTTTTACTTCATATATTTCGCGAATTTTGTATATCTGTAGAACTTTTAGGAAACTATTAACATACACATTTAATCACAATTATTCAATATTTTTACAAATTTGCTGGACAAAACAGGAAAGGCATATTTTCTGATATTTACATGTTGTCTGTGACCTTTCACTGTGAAAAACGAGGCAAAAAATTAAAGGAACCCTTGTATTTCAACATTTTTATAGTTTAGATGTATTTTCTTGTTCTGTCTAATTGTCTTACTAAAAGTGTGACTATCTATAAAACGCCAGCCTTGATGAATATTTTGTCACTAATATTAATAGTATATCTCAAAGTGACTCTGCGTCATCTAGCCTTTGTAGAATAACATCCTCCTCCTGCTGTTGACCTAGAGTCGGCGCTCGTATCATAGACATGTTCAGGAAATTCAGGTGGGCAACCCCATACTGTCGGGGCGCCTGAGTCGCAAGTGACTTTGAGGCGTGCCTGGTAGTGCTCCTATGAATGTTGAAGTTCCTCAGAACGACACGGAAGATCGCACACGAGGACACAGCCTCATAGAATAAGTCAGTCATGTTCGGCTAATGGATATCAAGGTTTAGATAATTTATTATAGATTCATCGGAATGGAGCTCAAGGTTCAGCTTGAGAGTTGTTACGTCACTCGCATCTATTTCTACATTTACAAATTCTCTTTTCATCGAGCTTGACCCTTCGCTCTATTTAATCTCTATGAATTTTCTTTATTTCATCTGCTATACTCACTGTAGTTGCAACCTACCACATAATAATATGGTAGGTTCACAATAATCTCCAAACTACACAACGATTACAACGTTGCTCCCACCATTGGAAGCACCCTTGGTAATCCTCTGAAGTTAACCCGTTCAACACCACGGTTACAGTTTCTTTAACTTCCTGTACGCCGCCATGATGAGTTCCCTTGGGGTGGGACTTCAACTTGGGGAATAAAAAATAATCGCCGGGAGCGCCATGGGTAGAGACCGACCGAATGTGATTTTTTTGGCCGAAGCCGAACTTCTGTTTATGGGTCACCTTCGGCCGAAGCCGAAGATATTTTTATTACTTGAAAATTTTAATTAATAACAAAAATATGATAAGATAACATAAAAATATGTCAAAAATAAATGCATAATGTTTTGGAAATATAATATACCGGGTGATTCAGTTTGATATTCGTATCTCTTTTGTTTTATCAGATAGCTAAACAAACAAACCCTATATATTTTTAAATCGCCGCTCAAACTCTATCAAATGACATTGTTAGATCGTCTCCATGGTAACATATGTCAAAATTGCTATAGTCAACTGTTTTTGTTCAAATTGCATTCAGCTATATAAAGAAGTCTATAGTTTCATTAGAAATATTGCTAGAAAATCAGCAAAAAAGATGAACCCTACTGTCAGTAGCTTTATTCTGAAAAATGATAGCCAGATGCGGAAACAACTGAATTTTGACGTTTGAAATAACGGTTTTTCAAAATAATTGACATTTTGTACCTACCTATTCTATCTATAACTAATTATTATTACTATAACATGAATACTTATAGTAACCAAGAAAAACTAGATATGATTTTAATTTATGGAGAGTGCTGAAAGAACGCTAAAGCTGCCAGGCATTTATACCAACATCGTATTCCACAGAGACAACTTCAATCAGATAAAATTTTCGGAAAGTTAGCCAGGAATTTGGCAGCAGATGGTTTTCAAAAGAAGAGTTTTTAAACCAAGTAAGAGATGAAGAACATTCGATAAAGATGTTAGATAGCCTGCTATAGATCTCCGGATCTCATTCCTATAGATTTCTTTCTTTGGCCTTACCTAAAAGAAAAAGTTTACTCTTTGCCTTTAAATGATATTGATGACCTTAAAAACAGAATAAGAGTAGAATTTCGGAGATTAAATGAAGAAACACTAGAATGTGTCTGTAGAGGGGGAGTGATAAACAGAGCTATTCTGTGTTTGGAAGCAAATGGGGGTCATTTTGAACATTTGAAATAAGCATTGTTTTAAATTGTTATCTTATCGTATTAAAAATAAAATATGTTACTTTAAAAATCATAGTAACTTGTTTTTACAGCTGGCTATCATTTCAGCTACGAAAAGTAGGGTGCATCTTTTTTGCGGTTTTTCTAGCAATATTTCTAATGAAACTATAGACTTCCTTACATAGTTGAACACAGAAAAAAATATCTTCCAGAATTGATAAAAAAATATATAGTGCGCCATTTGAACAAAAACAGTTGACTATAGCAATTTTGACATATGTTACCATGGAAACAATCTAATAATGTCATTTGATAGAGTTTGAGCGGCGATTTAAAAATAGGGTTTGTTATAGCTATTTGTTAAAATAAAAGAGATACAGGCTGACAGACTTCTAAGGTAAGTAATACCTGAAAAATTAAGACGAAAAGTCCTAATAAACATAGGGTCGCAAATGCCTCCTTAACGAGATACAGGGCGTTAAAGTTTCTGTAAAATTAAAGCGTAAAAATGACAAAAAGAAGCTTATAATCTAGTTTACTTAACTCACTTGTACACATTGACATTAGTGACAGGCGATGTTTAATTTTATTTTGAATAGAATAAGCCTACTATGCGAAACTAAAATGAATGAAAATAAAATTGGATTCACAAATTTTCTACAAAGGTGTTTCTCTTAAAAATGGTTGCTTTAATCCAAATTTTGCAAGTGACAAATTCGATAGACAATTGAACACTTTACACAAAAATAGTGCCCGTTTGACAAAATTAGCAGTGGCGTGGAAAATATTTTAAAAAAAGGGTCACGTTGACCCCGTCTCTACGACACTGCTGCTCATAAAATTTTGAGCAGTACATCAAACATTGGTCTTAAGGTGCTAACTACGCATAGCAAATTTGAAATAAAAATGTTCAGGCATTTTGGAATTATTGCGGTCTGTCAGCGGTTTTTTGAATCACCCTGTATAAATAAAAATTAAGTACTGTTCTTTGGTAAGCGCATCACTTGAGAACGACTGGACCGATTTGGCTAATCTTTTTTTTTATGTTTGTAATAGTCCAAATAAGGTTTATAGGGAAAGAAAAATTGGAAAAGTTGCCTGGAAAATTGGAAAATTCGGAAAAAAACTGAAAGTGCTTATCACAAACAAATTTATTAAAATTTGGACAGGACATCTGTCAGGGTCAGCTGGTTAGGTATAAAATCAGTTGTGTTTTATCAATATTTTATAGTCCTCTACAAGCATGTGCCCTGAGTCAGTTTACTTACAAATTGTATATATATTTCTGAAAGAGCATCTCAAGTGATACAAAAAAAGGGTATTCTTGTTGGATGTCCATAATGCGCAGTTTCGACCACTTTTTGCATCCGACACATCTTCCCATCAACATTACTGTACTATGACTCATCTGCTTAATATAAAATTATTCATGAACATGTAAAAAAGTGAAAACAGAAACTTATTATCCCATGATTTAAATTTTGGACATCCATATGGTAGGTAGGCTTTAATGCACTACACCACCAAGTCCTCTCACTAAACTTTACATATTGAAATGTAAAGGTAGTTTCTTCTTTATGTAGTTATGTATTTCAATGTCTAGCTAATCCCAGACGTAAATAATTCTAAATATTTCAACTAAGCTCTTCTGCCATAAAAATGCTTGTTGATATAATAAAGACCTACCACTGGCCAAATGACCCAGAAAGTAGTAAAATTTGTTTCAACTGACATCAATTTTCCTCGAAACGCTTCCCATCTTATTCACATTTCTTTTGTAGATAAAATAATATCAAAGAAAAAGTTAGTGCCAAAATAAATCACTAGCATGGAGAATGGCATGTCTATAGCATTTAATAAAAAGGGTGTCCACAAATTTCACCGACAACGTTTGACTGCATATTCACGACGATAAATAAATACGATCTACGAAAACAAAATTAAAGAAAACATTTTTAGTTTTTGAATTACAGACCTTCAAAGTTGTCAAAAATAAAACTAATTTAATTAATAACTTCATAACCCTTCTACCGATCACGTTGAAATTTGGGACATTTATTTGGATCGTTATGGCATATTATTTCTTAAAGTTTTAGTCAAATCGATATACTGGATGTTAGTTTTATCCGGTTTCCTTCTAGCAGCCAAAACTTTTACAGTGGTCGTATTTTTTTTTAAACAGGCAGCAACATTGAAAAGGTCGTTTTATTTAAAAAAATATTGTCTTGAAAAAATCGCCTACAGAAAGCCATTCTTGAGAAAAATGGCATTATCTGCAGGTCTGTACGTATCGGTTTGTGTAGCAATATCACGGATTTAAATCTTTGAGTTCAGTAGGCGATGAAAACAAAATGTTGATTGCTGTGGCTATCAGGTAACGTCATTATTTTCGTGTTTCTTTAGGATTCTCATCACCCCACACATGCAAATTATGAAGTGTCCGCAATGTATCAAAACAATTAAACATTTTCATAATTTGCATGTGTGCCGTGATGAGAATCCTAAAAAAACACGACAATAATGACATTACCTGATAGCCACAGCAATCAACATCTTGTTTTCATCGTCTACTTAACTCAAAATTTTAAATCCGTGACATGCAGACCTGCAAATAATACAATTTTTCTCAAGAATGGTATGCTTTAGGCAATTTTCTCAAGGGACAATATTTTTTTTAAATAAAACGATCTTTTCAAAGTTGCTGCCCGTTTTAAAAAAATACGACCACTGTAAAAGTAACCGGAGAAAACTATCACCCAGTATATCGATTTGACTAAAACTTTAAGAAATAATATGCAATAATAGTCCGAATAAATGTGCCAAATTTTAACGCGATTGGTAAAAGGGTTATGAAGTTATTAATTAAATTAGTTTTATTTTTGACACCTTTGAAGGCCTGTAAAAAAACTAAAAAATTTTTATTTAATTTTGTTTTCGTAGATCGTATTTATTTACCGTCGTGAATATGCAGTCAAGCGTTGTCGGTGAAATTTGCGGACACCCTGTATGGTTGTTACAAAGAAAGTAGAAACCATATACAGGATGTAACTTTGAGTGAAGGTCATATTTATACAAAGGCTACCTTTTATCTTTAGAAACATGTATCAATAGTTTATTTAGAGTGAACAATTTTTTTAACCGTTTTTTAAATCTTTTTTTTATAGTAATTTTCATTGAACATATGCTATGCATTGTTGTCAAATCTCATAATTTAAAGGAAAAGTTATTAAAAATCAAATTCCCACACTACCCGCCGTGAGGTACTTACTTTTGTTGAGTGGATGTTTGTCAGGGGACTTATTCCATGAAAATTTATTTCTTTTAAATAAGATAAACTAATGAACAATCTAACAAAAAAACCTCAAGAAGTAATCAATAATGATATAAAATATACAAAAATAAATAAATGATTTTTGCAGCATCATGCTTGAAATTTTGTGACTAGTCATCAAATACTGGAACCGGATTCTCTTTCAGAGCATCTAAAATTTCTGGTTCCAAATTTCTCATTCTCTGCATTTGTTCCCATCCAACATTAGCATATTGATGTTCAAAGTTCCCATAATCTCTTAAATGTTCAACCAACCTTACAAACATTTTCTTATTCAGTACTTGACGGTCAGGATAATCCATCTGATATTGTCTTCTTGCAGCAGCATCATTTTCTCCTGAAAGAAAGTATACTCTAACCGTATCAAACTCTTTTGATTTGTATACATGCTTTTTCATAATATGTATATAAAAATTTGAAAAAAGACACTGTAATGTCACTAAACACTGAAATACAAACTTTATAATTATACCGGATGGGGCATTTATTTCTAAAAAAGTTTTAGACAAAAATTGTAAGGCACCGAGGGGGCCATTGAAAGGTCCATTTTATGACTTCCGATCTAGACTAGAAGTGGTGTTTTTAGATCGAAAGTTGATTTTTTACATGGAAACACCCATTTTTTACCACGGATTTCGATTGAAAAACAAAAAAAATCTTTTTGTTCTTATTACTTTTTCGATTTAACCCCTATTTTGGCCATAAAATGGCCATAAAAACAAAAAACAAGAATCTTGACAACGGAGTACCTTGTTGGGATAATTTAAAAAAAAAAATGTTTCTTACAGAAGTTGTAGAGTAAAAAAGGGAACTATCTTGACATGACAACTTCAAGGTTGTTTGAAGATCAAATTCAAAATTTTAAATGGGACCCCCCTTTTTTGACCTCGGAAATTACAAGAGTGGAAAGTTTTACAATAAGATATGAACTCAAGAACAAGATGAGATATCAAGGTCTTTTTAAGGTCGAAAAACTGTATAATTATTAACTACTTTTAGCACTACCCAGGAATAATGACATGGACATAGTAGTTTTTTATTCCCTTTGGAGTGCTTGTTTCCAGTGAAGTAAAAAATGTCTTTTTATAACAACTTTTGTATGAAACAGTTTTTTCAAAAATGTGATCCCAATAAGGTACTCCATTGTCTCAAGGTTCTTGTGTTTTTTTTGTTTTTTATCACAAAAATAAGGGTTTCAATCGAAATCCATGGTAAAAAATGAGTGTTTCCGTTTAAAGAAATCAACTTCCAGCTTTAAACACTACTTCTGGTCTAAACCGGAAGTCGTTATATGGACCTTTTAATGGCCCCCTCGGTTCCTTACAATTTTTATCTGAAACTTTTTTTGAAATAATCGAGTCCAACCGAGATATTATTTTGTCTCAAGATAAATGTCCCACTTGGTATATTGCTTACACCACACAAAGGCACTTTACAAACTCCCTTTCACAAACTGATCGAAGTTGAAAAACTATAGTGAAAATGTAACAAACCTGTTTGCTGTCCCGTCATATCATACCACATATGAAGTCAATTTGTGTAGCTGCTTTTCAAAGGTGGAGATATTGCATTTAATTGGAAAGCTGTGGCCCACCTCCGTTGCCTTTTGGAAGCGATTGGAACATGATCAAATTCTGTTTAAATTTAAACTGTTTAATTGTTATTTGTTTTGGATAAGTTTAATATGTTTAGCACCAATTCGCTGCTGAAGTGGCTGATTAAGAAAAAAGAGTGGATACATACTGTATTTCTTTACATACCTGTTTCAACTTTCATAGTTGCGTCCCTATCTATTGTATAATTCAACTAAACTAAATTGTAAAAACTTGAAACAATTTAAAAAAATATTTTATATAAATCAGACTAGTATTTTTATCTTCTAAGTTTGTTTTTTAATACAAAAATAATTAATTAAAAACATAAATTTATTTACAATTAGTAACATACTCATCCACATTGACATAAAAGAAATATGGTGATTTTAAAATAACACACCGTCGTCATTGAAAAGCAATCTGTTTTCACTAAATTATTATTCATTAGTTTCACTGTTACAGTTGTTTAAAAAAAAAATAAGAAATAATTATTAGTATTAGTTAATATTGAATATATCATGTAAAAGTTTTTTTTTAGAACGTTCATCGCTTTGACCAGTCATACCAAACAAAAATGGTAACGTTAAAATAACACATCTTAAGTTATTCAAAAGCAATCTGTTTTACTACATTTTTTTCTATTATAACTTCACACAATGCAGGTTGATTTAAAATCAACTGGCAACACAGATAGTGCAGAAATACAATTTAATCTGGTATGCACAAGAATCGGAGTGCAGTTTAAATAATTAATTTTAACTCTGACTGTTTATTTAATTAAAAAATATATTTCAGAATTGTATTCAGGGGAACGCTTACTATTACCCCCAGTAGCGGCGCGTGAACATTGATTGAATGTGTTCTGCTTAGGGTTGTTACATTTGTTGAATTGAATTCCGGGATATTAAGTACGTAATTAAGTACGATATTAAGTAGTAAGTCTCTAAATGGCGCCGCAGACGAAAATTTTTTAAATTTTGAAGGTCACGCGTTTTCCTGACACTTCTGAATTTCAAGGAACAATCCATTTATACAAAAATACAGATTTTCACAAGAATGCAAAATTTTATGCAATCTATGATTTTAGATAATACATAACGATTTTTCGTTACCTCTGTTCATTGTGTTTCCGTATATTATCCCAATATACAGAATCTAACTGACTTCTTATGTTTATTTTACCTAATGACTTAAATTACTTAAATCTTTCACACTGTATATCCATGTTTTATCCCCACCGAAAAGTAAGCATGGAAAACAAAACTATTTTTTAATTCACCCACTCACACCCACTCTGCTTTTGTGTATACATTATTGTTAAATTGTCTTTTATAACTTTTACTTCTTCTTGTTTCACTAACTTCAATATTTAATTGTGGTGTTGGCCCACCTAATTCTTTTATTTTTAGTTTATCCTCATAAGGCGGAGAACCAAATAAAGTTTTTTTTTTTTAAATGAAACGCTATTCATTTTAATAACTATAATATCCGTAGACACCTAAACGAAAATATTCACAGGTGCCGAAATATTACTGCATTTACTGCAGCAGTGGCTGTCGTTGTTACAGCCACAAAAGCCCATATAAAAGTGTACTGGGTCACGTGCCTGATTAGCCAATAAAAACAAAGGGTGCATCTAATCGTTCGCTGTGCACACATTTTGTATATGAGGTTGCATATATTAAGGAGCGTAGCTCGCGTCGTAATAAATAATAATATAAGCTCCTAGATTTATTTTAGCGCGAGTACATTTGGGTTATTTAAATATTTTGTTGATATTTAATATGATTAAATACATAAAATTTTATGTGTTCTGCAGCTCCGCAGCTCTTATGGTAAAACCGCCACTGATTACCCCTAAAATAATCTGATTCCCACTTAAAGTTACACCCTGTATAATCTTTGAGAAAAAATAATAGGACTTTCCTTATGTCATGCCTTTTATTAATCCCCTCCTTTTCAATATAGTGGTCCTTACAATGTAAAAGAAGAAATCTATTTGAAGTAAAACTTGATTAGTGTTCGAAAATAATCAAAATAATGAAAATCGTCATTCATATTGTTATCAGTCGCTAAACCTGTTTATTGGAACATATAAAAGAAGCTATGGATATAACAAATAACAATTTCTAGATCAAATGCAGAATAATATTGTTTTACAATTATTTATAAAGGAAAATAGTTGATTTTCTCTTTTTCTATTGGAATTGGCCAACATTATGGCTTAGAGCAGAAAACATTTTTTTTTTTAAATGTTTCATGGCAAACCTCTTTTTCTTTCACCTCTCGCTCGACTTTGCATAAAATAAAATGTTGGTAAATGTTTTTTGTTGCAATTTTTATCTATAATCTGTACCAAATTTAAATTTTGTGCTTTGAATACAATTTGAAATTATGTTTAACTAATAACATTTGTAGAGGACAATATTTTAAACTTTTATTTTGGTGAGTGATGTTAAGAATTATAGAATTGTTTGTACAGTTGTTATAAATAGGTATTAAAGTTTTTCTTGTTTCTAGATTTTTGTTTTGCTTTGAAAAGATATTACTGAGGTTACAGCAAGGTTTCAATAAACTTATATACAACTTTTTTTTTAAATTAGCTGATTGCTTTTGATCAAATTTAAAGTGCTTGAATAGTTATTAAAATTTTGAAGTAGTTTGTAATCAAAACGAAGTAGATAACTGAAATTGGTTAATTTAATTTTATAAAATAATAATTATACCACTGTATTACAACTTACATTATATATTTTTTTGAATAATAATTGTTCTTTAAATATAGCAATGATGATGAGATAGAAGACGAAGACACTAATGAGGATTCAAGTTTAAAATCTAAGAATCGAGATGCTTCTGAAGCAAATTCAGAAGTTGCTGAACCATCACCAGGTCCTTCTGCCTCTTCTGAAACACAACCTTTGGATACTGATGAAAGAATATTGGAGGAGTCTATGGAAGATAAAAATGCTTGGCCCACAATTACAGACCTTAATACGAGATTGAGAAGGGTAATTACATCTTATCAAAGAAGTTACAGAAAGGAGGAACAGAAAATGGCTGCCGCAAAGCCAAAGGTACCTACTTTTTTGTGTTTATTGTTAAAATTAGAACTATTGGTAAAATATTTTCTATTAAAATAATTTATTCAATAATAAATGTGCTTAGCGCTTGAATGTTAAGTGTAGAATTTTCATCAATACATTATTTGATTATTTATATGTTTATGTATTTGGAACAAGCAGGAATGAGTATAAAACTTATATCTTGAGTAATAATTTTGTTGTGGTATATGTGATATAATTAAAATATTAATTGATTTATAATATACAATTTATAATAAACATTAACATGGTTATACTGATTAAGAGATAACATCAAATTTTTAGATTTTATTTGGATATTCTGTAATAATGAAGACATTGCTCAAGATAATTACAGAAATATATTTTTTAATTATTATTTATATATTATTACTTATACAAAAGTACAATTTTATCATTATACATTTGAGGAGAGGAAATTATACTTTATTTATATAGTCTACTAAAGTGATTACCTGATTATGGGATCAAATTAATTCAAACAATATATCAATATTATATCGCACCCCCTCAAAAAAAGAGTCACAAGTCAAAAAACGTCCTTAATAAGTTAAATATGCAGCAAGATTTAAAATGACTAATTCTTTCTTCCACAAAGGCGTCATATTTTTATTTGAACTATTACTCGCTAGATGGCAGAAGTGACACTTGTATTTTGTGGTAGGTTGTCAGCTCTGCATTCAAAAACAGTGTTACATTTCGACTTGCAGCAGCAGGTATGTAGCCAGTTATTAAAGTTTCTTCGAGAAAAATGTCATATTGCGTATTATGACAGTTTTTGCAATCAATCAATCAAATCAATCAATGAATCAAAATTTAAAAAAAAACAAAAAAAAAAGATCTGAATTTAATAGAACATAACCATATTCCTAAATATTACTTGCCGTTTTATAATGCCTTATAATAATAAACAATTAAACATGTTTTATACTTTATTTTTGTATATTATTTATTTATTGTGTATTATATACTGTGTCTGATTTTTAAAATAATTTATATGTTATTCTAAAAACGTGTCACAACTTCAACCATTTTCCTTTTTCAACCAAAAATAAACACAAACCGATCTCGCTCACAAGTCTAGTATATTCTAACATAATATGTATTATATCTACATTTAAAATAAAGCGATGTATACTTTATATTTTGTTATTGTTACGAAAAATTGAGACCAAAAGTTAATTAAATACTTTAACACAGTTTTTCTCAAAACCATTTTTTTTGAGTTGTGACTCCTTTCTAGCGGAGGTTCGATATGTAAATATTGAAATAAAATTTTCAATATATAAAGTAAAGAAATACACAAAAATGAAAAAAAAAGGCAAAAAAAAGATGTCTTAAAAACCCTCATTAACATAATTGTTTTCATTATACTTTTTGAAATTTTCTTGTTCATACATTTAGATGAAATTCTGCATTTATCCTTTATATTTTAAATATATTTTGTACGAATAAATTTTGTTATACACAGTAATTTGGGATTAAATTCCCATAAATAAATAAGGAGACGATGCTTTTTTTAATCAACATAAGGCCTAAATAGTGAAACAAAATTAAAGCCCCTGAAAAGGGTTTATTCTGACTATAGCTTTTGTTAAATTTTCCAAAACACAATAACAATGAATATAATTTTTAGGGTTTATTTATTTAGTAGATGTAATAATTAATATTTATAGAGGGTTGCAGAAAATAAATCTTGACTATATATCATTATAAAGTTTATGCAAGAATATGCCTCCTATTATAACGAGCGTTCAAATAAAAACGTGGTCAAGTTGGTTCTGAAAATTTGGACGTAGGGCGTAGCGTATAGCAAATGAACTTAAACGCACTATATCGCCGCTATCAATTTGAATATTTTCGTTTTAAAAAGCGTTTAAAATGGTTTCTCAAGAACAAAAAGTGTTTATCATAGAGTCCTACTTTAGAAATGGACGCAAGATTGATATAATATGGAAGTATTCTATTGAGGAATGTTTCATAGAATTTCAAAATCAATTTCCCGGCGTTGTTGAGTAGAAAATTTTTCAAAGTGCAGTTCAGCGTTGTGTTAATGTTTTTCGTGAAACGGGCAGTGTAACAAAAAAAGAAGGAAGCGGCCGACCTAAAAAGCGGACTGAAGAATTAAAAGAAAATGTCCAACAAATAATGGAAAATGCGCCAAGAACTTCTGTACGTGTTTTATCACAAATGGTGGGAGTATCAATTGGTACCTGCCACACATTGTTAAAAAAAGATTTGCGTTTGTTCTCCTATCGTTTAACTTGTCAGCAAGAACTTCATGAAGTTGATTTTCCGCGACGGGCTGTATTTTGTGAATGGTTTTTAAACAACTACGGTGAACTTCATAATATCACCTTTTTTTCTGATGAAGCCTGGTTTCATTTAAGTGGTTACGTAAACTCACAGAATATGAGAATGTGGTCTTCTGAAAAATGATAACTTTTTTGTAGAGAGCCCTCTACATGCTCAAAAAATTGGAGTTTGGTGTGCTCTCAATCGAAGGAGGATTTATGGACCTATTTTTTTTAATGGTACTCTTACTGCGCAAAGGTATAGAGAAGAAATTAATGCTCCTTTTGTTAACCAGCTGGAAGAAAACGAAATTACAAACTTTTACTTTCAACAAGATGGCGCAAGGGCACATACGGCAGACGAGACGATGAATATGTTGAGGGAAGTTTTCCAAAATCGACTAATAAGTCTCAATGCTGAACATGAATTTCCACCGAGGTCATGTGATATTACGCCGTGTGATTTCTTTTTGTGGCCTTACCTTAAAAACACTATTTTTGAACTGCCTATTCCTGATTTAAACCATCTGCAGGCTCGACTTATAGACAAGATTCGTGAAATTAACAATACCCCGAGCATCTTAGAAAATGTCTTTAATTCTTTGAGGAACAGGTGTGAAAAGTGCTTGGAACAAGGAGGGGGACACTTTCAGCAGCAGCTTTAATTGTTTGTTATTGTTATCACGATTATTCTTTAAAATAAAGTTATATAGTCATTAACGTTATTGAAACTGACAGCTGCTATACAGCTCGTTGAGAAATGAGGTTAAGTTGGTCGCTATAAGCTACTCCCTACGTCCAATGTGTCAGAGCCAACTTCGACCACGTTTTTATTTGAACGCTCGTTATTTTGAATAATAAAAACATATGTCCTTCCATTTTTTTTCTCCATTGGTAGAATATTGTTGGAGATAGAAGTAAATTTATATTTATTTCTATTTTGTTTAAATAAAATTCAACGAGAAAAGCTATGAATAACAAATTCAACAATTGGTTTTTATATAGCACACTATTTTTTTTAATGGCAATATAATAACAGTTAATTAGTTCTGTGTTATAGGAGAAAACTTTAGTAATTAAGAGTAGAGGGAATATAGATCACCAAAGTGTTTCTTGTTATATCTCGATATATGATGTATTCCTAGAATTCCATATTTTATCAAAACCATATTAAGTAAAATGTTATAGCGATAGAAACCATTGGAATGTCTTCTATTTTATATTAAAATCATGTTCTTAGAAGTGTGTACTGTATTAGATAGAAACATATTCATTTCTCATACAACAAATAAGTCATAAACATAAGAAAAATAAAACAAACGGCTCTATTTAATAAAACATAGAAACACTAGAATATGTTATAATAAAAACAGATTATAATTGATTATGTTATATAGACATCTATCTACCAACATTTTCATAATAAAAATGTACATAGAATTTGTATGTCTTTTAGGTTGGACTTGTTACGTCACAAGTTTAGTTTAGCAATATTTACTAGTGCTGGCAACTGAAATTGGTTTTTTGGATAGTCAGTTAACCGGTTTCGGATAATTTGGATTTTTATGAAACCCGAAAACTGGTAATTCAATTCTTCAAATATCCGATTATTTGATAATCTGTTCATTCAAACATCCGAATAATCGGATTGTTTATAGCTAATAACTACATAACACTATAATATAGTCGTAATGTTATGTAGTTATTGACATTGGCTACATAGTACATACATGTAGATACCTACTTCAAAAATTAGGTTGAACTATTAAGGGAAATACAATTTATTTTTATAGTTTATCCTGGGACACAGATACAGGCTGATAAAAAAACAATCACCCACATACACCACAGTCTATTAAGTGTAACTGTTTTAATATTTTAACTTTTTACATTAGGCTAACTGATTTTATCTTAAATCGGTTTTTACAGAACCTGGTTGGCCGGTTTCACTATTTTTCAGTTGTTACCAGCACTAATATTTACAAATTGGATAAAGTTATTTATGAATTTCCTAGAACTAATACATTTTATTTATGAGTTATCTCAGTGTTTCTTAAGATACATTTTAAAAGTTGGGTTAGGGTAAGTTTTTTTTATGTTACGACGAAATACTTAACCTTACTGATTTCTATAGGGACGTTGAATAAGTTATCACTGTTTTCCAATAGATGATCTTACCAGAACCTATAAAGAAGTGATATAAGCAAGCTTGAAATTCAGTATATGTTATTTCACGGAAGTGTAAACCATTGTTCAAAGTGTGAAACATTTTGAATTTCATGCCGAAAAGGGGTACTTGTGGGAATTTTACTGTGCTACTTTATTGAAAGGAAATCTATTGAAAGGAAGCACACAGAATTCTTATTGAGACATACAGATAACCATGCTCTGTTGCAAACAACATGCAGAGATTGGTTTAAACATTTAAAAAATAATTATTTTGATGTTGAAGTTGAAGAATTGGAGATATGCCTGCCGATGAAAAATAGATACACTACGAGATAATCCTAATCATAGAAAATTATGGGGTAAGCCCTGCCATACATCAACTTCGTCGGCAAAGCCGAATATCTGTAGTTCTAAGCTTCTGCTCTACATTTGGTGGGATCATTTGGGTATAGATGATATGCTAGAAATGAATGAAATCAGCACAGGAGAGCGTTATTTATTACAATTGATGTGTTTGATCCGAGCATTGAAGGAAAAATGACCGCTATACGAATGGAGACATGACAAAGTGATTTTGCAGCATGACAACGCTCGACCACATGTTGCAAAACCAGTGAAAACCTACTTAAAAACGCTTTAATGGGAAGTCCTGCCCTACCTGCCATATTCACGAGATATTACCCTTCCAATTGTCACTTGTTCCGATCGATAGCACATGGCCTTGCTGAGCAGCACGTTCTTTCTTATGAAGATGCCAAAAAACTAAAAAGACATGTCGTTTTTCTGACGTGAAATTAAAATGCTGCCATAAAGATGAGAAAAAGTAGTTGCCAGTGATGCATAATATTTTAGTGACAATTTTTACTATTTTTTTTTTTTTAAATAAAGCATGATTCATAAGAAAACAGCGAGAACTTATTCAACACCTCGATACTTCAAGTTAGATCAAATGAGGTAAATTTTTTTTATGTAATACATATAAAGTAAAACTTAACCTAACTTAATTTTACATAAATAAATATTTCCCTAGTTATGTTGTCAGATTAAGATTTTTTAATTACAAAACATTTAATTAGAATTTAGCAAATAGAATTTTGCGAAGTAGAAAATTAAAACGAGAGTTGCCGACCCTGAGATCTTGAAAAACATTTATTTGCAAAATATTTTTCATTACTGATACAATCGGGTGTTTTTTATAATTTTTCAGAATTAATTTTTCTTGATAGTTTGAATTTTAATTTGATATTAACATTCCACCTTCATAATGCTGTAACTTTAATAAAAATTAAAATTTAATGAAAAATAAAAAATCACCTGTTTGTATCTATCAGCTGATTATAAAAAAATGTATATATATTTTGCAAATATATGCTCAACCTTTTTCAAAATGTCAGGCGAATTTTATGACGAAAGGTCTTTATGTGGATCTAGAAATAATCCCCTAAATACTATACGAGTCTACGGCTTCATTATCAAAATATAAGCACATAAATTTCTACTCTGTTAAGTACAAATTTCCAATTTGGATATTGTATTAAAACCATTTTGAGTGAAACATTGTAGCAATATAAACCAGGGAATGATAAACGAAGTAACAAAAGGAATGCAGTTATTTAAAGTATTATACAAGGTGTAACTGAAATAAGTATTCAAAATTTCTGAGCTTGTAAAACAAGTCGAAAAATGACGAAAACTTTAGTACAAATTTTGCCAGTGGCGGCTCCTAAGGGAGCTACGCTCTCAAAGGGGTAACCTCGGAAACAGTTTTTAATGAGTAACATCCAAACGGCTCGACATTAAGTCACAAAATTTTGGTGAGATATTATCCTTGACGTGCTTAATAAGTCTCTAACAGAAATGTCGAATATTTTTAACACTCTTAATAGTAACAAATAAAAATATGGTGATATAAATAAAAGCTAAAAAATAGATACATATGAGATTATTTATTAAACTATTTTAAGCGGCTGAAACTTTTACATAGCATTTTAACAGATTTAAACCATTTAGTTTAGTTTAACAAATTAACCAAATATCTTAATTTCTTTAGCAGAAAATATGCCCTAGTCAAGAAGACAGACTAGATTCAACTTTCAAAATGTCCGCCGTTTGCCCTAATGCACGCACGTAACCTGTTTTCCAAAGAAAATAGGTTCCGGTATAGTTTGTGCTCCACATTGAGTTCATTAAATGCATTTTCTATACGCTGACGCAACTGTTCCTCATTGTCAACAGCTTGGAAATACACTTTTTGTTTCATTTGACCCCACACGTTAAAATCCATTGGGTTGAGGTCTGGTGACCGTGGAGGCCAATTTATGGCAGCATCATTTCCTCGGCCAATCCAGCGATTTGGGAAGTGCTCGTTTAACCACTGTCGACATTGACGGTTGAAGTGAGGAGGGGCGCCGTCATGCATGTACCATAAGGAACCTCGTCTTACCAATACTAAAAATTCATACAATCTAGTAGACAAAAATTGATGGTACATTGCTCCGGTTAAATTTCCAGGCATGATCCAAATAGATTATTTCCTAATGTGGCAGCCCAAACATTTATTTTAAATGAATGCTGATAATGGGTTACCTTCCGAGCATTACGATTTTCTTTGGCCCACATATGTTCATTGCGCATATTAAAAACACCGCTTCATCGGTAAAAATAATATTCGATAGAAACATCGGATCTTCGGCTTGCCTGTCTAAAACCCACTGATAAAACTGTCTGCGCATGGGCCTGTCCTGTGGTAAAATGTCTTGGGCCTGTCTATAATGATGGGGATACAATTGTTGTTCTCATTATCCTCCATACTGTCATATGAGACATGTTATTTTGAACTGATGATCGTCTTGTACTAAGTGTGGCGTTAGCTTCAACTAAATTTAAAATATTTTCCTCATTCAGGACATTTCTAATTATTCTATGCCTGCCTCTCTCAAAATTGTTCCTTTTTAATGTACACCGTTCTCGCAAACGCCTTTTTGTGCAAAGAAATGTTTTGTAATTGGGCACATTTCTGTTGGGGAACTTTTCACCGTATCGTTGTGCGGCTGCTCTTGCGCTTCCATGATATTCACCTAACCTCAAAAGCATATCTACGTACTCAGAAAATGTATACTGTTGCATTTTTAAATTATTTGATATTTTTATTTACTATAAAACGGCACTGCGAATACTCAAATGACACAAATTTGAAACTAAAAATACTTGACATTTCTGTTAACTGTCAGACTAGTTGTTTTCCCCATGGCACACTGCAATTAATTTATTTTGCTATGTAATGAAAGTTGAATTTGGAGCACGTTGGGAATGATTGAAATCGATTTTACTGGAAAACGGCACATCCTAGTGAAATTTAACAAGAGGACCTTTTTTATGTTAAATACTTCAAATTTTAATATTTTCGAGTCAGGAACTAGAAAAAATTGACTACAAAAAAGATATGATTAAATTTGTCCCTGGGTCCTGCATTTTCTCACGCCCCTGTAGCAAATTTTGAAATGTATTTTATGAGATTTATTAAGCACGTCAAGGTTAATATCTCACCAAAATTTCGTGACTTAATGGCGAGCCGTTTGGATGTTACGCATTAAAAACTGTTTCCGAGGTTACCCCTTTAGGAGGCCCACTGACAAAATTTGTACTAAAGTTTTCGTCATTTTTCAACTTATTTTACAAGCTCAGAAATTTTGAATACTTATATCAGTTGCACCTTGTATACAGGGTGGTCCACTTTTTTTTTATCAAACTTAAGGAATCAATACATTATCAAAAAATAATGTTAGTTTGCTAAATAAACTATACCCGACAAATGTTTACTTTTGAGATACAGCGCGTTAAAGTTTCCCGAAAAATAATATATTTTTCGAATTTTTCTGCAGGTGACGAGGTTTCACCCGTAAGATTTTTATAAATGATTTTGCACTGTACGTGTGATCTTTGGAGAATTTTTGATTTTTTTTTTACTTTACCAGTGACGGAGAAAATAGGGGTCTCCATTGATTTAGTAAAAAAATATTAGTACGCCACTGGCTTTAAATTTAAAAAACAATATTTTTTGGATTCTCCTTTTACTTTGGGACAAAAAATTATCCTTGTAAGTTTTTCGTAACTATTATCATTTTCAAGTAAAATTTATTTATTATGTGTTTGAAGTATTTTAGTAACAAAATTTTGTATTCCGTTCTGTTTTGAATGTGTGTATCTTTGTGTCATGTTGGAACTGACACGGAGCTAGAGGATGTATACACTTGTGAAAATTGTTGATTTTTTTTAGTATTGGCTAATAAATATTATTATTATTACTATTATTATTATATTATTACTATTACAATAGACCTACAAATTGCAGTTGAATTAACGACAATAAAATAATTACTGTATCAATTCAATAATCAATATTTACTGAAACTATTGAAAGTAATAATTACAGCCGCATAACATCTAACAAAGTTGTTCGAAATGCCCGCCTGCTGCATTAATACACATTTCACATCTTCGTATTAAAGAATTTATCCCCATGATGATTTCATGTGGCCTCTGCTTGAGATTATCACAGGCGTCTATTATTCTTCTCTGCAACTGATTTCTGTATTCAATTGGTATAGAGTAAACATCATCTTTCAACGTACCCCATACATAGTAGTCGAGGGGGTTAAGATCTGGTGATCTAGGAGGCCAAGGCACCGGCACCTCCACATTAAACAACGGTTCATATGGCAAACTTCCTATCCAGCGGTTCTGATAATTTGCATTCATCCAGTTGCGAACTATTTGGCCAGAGTGAGCTGGAGCTCCATCCATTTGGAACCAACTGCGATATCTTTGGTTTAAGGGAATATCTTCCAGTAATTGAAATAATTTTTTTTCCAGAAAATTAGCAAATGATACTGAATTTAGCCTTGGAGGTAATACATAAGGTCCACAAATATTTCCACCCATCACGCCTAACCAGATATTAGAACTAAATTCTTGCTGGTATGATCGGCGTCTCACTTCATGAGCCCAAATATGACTGTTGTGATAATTAAATGTGCCTCTTCTTGTAAAACAAGCTTCATCGGTCCATAAAATATTTCGAATAAATTCATTGTTATACTGCCAACGGTTTAAAATCCAGCGACAAAAGCTTAACCTTTTTTCAGCATCTCCTGGATGTAGATCTTGTACGGGATTGAAATGATATGCACGTTTACGGAAATTGTGATAGCAATGCCAAACAATCTTGAAGAATATCGAAGGCGTCTTACGATTTGAGAAACTCTCGACTTATCAAATTTTTATGTACACTTGTATTAGAATTAGGCAAATTATGTTTAGGCAAGTAAAACATAATAAATAATAAATTTGCATGGTAATATGTCCACGTTATTGTATAGAAATAAGTAAATAAATTTTACTTGAAAATAATAATAGTTACAAAAAAAATTACAAGGATAATTTTTTGTCCCAAACTAAGCGGAGAATCCAAAAAATATTGGTTTTTAAATTTAAAGCCAGTGGCGTACTAATATTTTTTTACTAAAACAATGGGGACCCCTATTTTCTCTGCCACTGGTAAAGTAAAAAAATTTAAAAATTCTCCAAAGATCACACGTACAGTGCCAAATCATTTATAAAAATCTTACAGGTGAAACCTCATCACCTACAGAAAAATTCGAAAAATATATTTTTTTTCGGGAAACTTTAACGTGCTGTATCTCAGAAAGTAAACATTTGTCGGGTATAGTTTATTTAGCAAACTAAGATTATTTTTTGATAATGTATTGATTCCTGAAGTTTGATCGAAAAAAAGTAGACCACCCTGTATATATCTGGTGAATTCTGTTAATTTCGCAAAAATATTTGTGCTATGTCACAGTTGTCCAGATGCTATATTATAAGATAGTCCTGGGTTTCCTTCGATCTCTTAGTGTTTTAAATCAAAGCCCTCACGTCATTGCTAAATTTTCCCAGATGTCACATTTCAATACAGCTTTTACACTTTCTGTTTTATAGATAACCGAATTAAAAAAATTTTGATTATGATTTAAAACGAGGAAATGCCATGATGAATAAATTGAATTTCTTACACACCATTTGTTTTCTATTTTACAACAAAATTATATAACACAAGAGGAATTAAAAATGAGATTATAATGGTCTACCATGGATAAAGTGTATGTAGAATTCAAATGCCATTGTTTAGGGCCATGCAAGTTCGATTTGTTAGATTACTATTTATGTGATAACATTTTCTTGTATCAAACTAACAAGAAAATATTCAAAAATGTTTTACTTTTATAACAGGTAACTTGTAATTAGGTATGGTATGGTATTATTATTTCTCTTCTGACCCACAGTTATATTTATTAATATACTGTGTTCTCAAAGAATCGAATTAGGGGAGGGTTGACTGTTTTTATTATACTCCAATATAATAAAAGATAATTCTACTGAAAATATGAATTAAGTTAATGCCGTTACATTCCTGTTTGTTACAAAATTATCATATCTCATCATCATATCTATCTACCCTATACCCATATCTTATGCACACGCATGAGCGTCATGGCTGTTCGGGTAGTTAGTAGTATGCACTGTACAGCCCCTGATAGAATCCGCCCTGTCCTCCCCCTTGGCTGCCCTGGCTCAGGTGTCACAGCAGTTTGATCCAAGAGAGGCGGCTAGCTTAGGTCTGCAAGGATGGGATCTACAACAACTTGCACTTTATTTGTTGGTAAGTTTAAAACTTTTTTTCAGGTAAGCTTAACGGCTTTATTGATTTTAATTCCTTTTACCTTCTCACTGTTTCACCTTTTTCCATTTGATTTAAACTAATTTGTATATAATTTTTCAAAAGAGTAGTATATCTATGTTGTCCCCAAATACTCCTTTTTTGTCTTCACAGACTTAATGATTTAATTTTATAGATATTCTTTTGCATTTTGCACTGATAGCATAAATGTGCAATATAGTCTGTTTCTGGCCTAGAATACCTTTTTCACTTATTTCTAACTCATTACAAATCCAAGACATTGATACTCACATTTTCAGAAGATGGAAAGACAAGGGAAACAAGCTATGGAACAGGCTTTGAGAGATACCAACAAAGAACGTGAGAAGCTTACAATTGGAAAGAGATGGACCAAACGCGAGGAAGCTGATTTTTTCAGAGTAGCATCATCCTATGGAGTTATATATTACAGAAAGAGGAAGGCGTATGATTGGTTAAAATTCAAACAATTAGCTAAACTCGAAAAAAAATCTGATGAGGATTTAACTGAATATTACAAACATTTTGTAATGATGTGTAAAAAACAATCTGGAGTAAATATTGAAGAAGGAAGTTATGACACATCTATTGAGTCCATTTCAGAAGAGAAAGCAAGGCGTACATTGGAAAGATTGGAATTATTATCAAAGATCAGAGAAGAAATCTTAACTCATCCAAAATTAGATGAACGCTTGAGGGTATGCATCACTTCGGCAGATATGCCAGAATGGTGGATTGCTGGAAAACATGACAAAGATTTATTATTAGGTGTTGCTAAGTGAGTATTTTTTACTATTTCAATAAATGTTGCAGTGAAAGAATTACATTGTCTTTATAGAATTTTTTAAGTTCTCTTATTATCTAATCCAAAATCAGACATTTAAGAAACAGATTACAAATTTTACAAGTAATCAAAATAGTAATAAAGACAGTAACAAAAATTATAGTAATTAGAGAAATTAAAAATTATCATCAATCAATCATCAATCAAGTGCTCGAACTGGAACTCTTTCATTTTCCAAATAATATAAAGTAGTTAAAAGAAAAAATTAATTTGATGTTTTTGATTGATTTTTCTAATTAATGTTTTACATTTTTTCTAATTACCAACCAATATTCTAATTAATTTACTTCTAGTTTATAAAGGGGATACAAATACAATGATGGGGTATTTTTTGCTACATGTTAAGTATTTAAGTGAAAAAAAATTGTTGGTTCAAAATACTGTCATGGTGACCAGTTATATGTTGTGCGCCTTCATCACCTTCAAAAAAGAGGTCCACTTCGTGTAAGCTGTAGAAGTAATAAATTTTGTGTGAAATCAAAAATCAAAAAATTTTTATTAAATATGTGTTCGTAGTTAGAAAAAAAATGGCTGACATACGAATTTTAGTCTCGATTTTTCAATTTTTTTTTAACTTGAAAGTGTTTAAAAAATATTAAAAATATGTTTTTCCCTATTTTGTTAGTATATCCTCCAATTAATTTAATTTACCTTAAATTAAAAAAAAAGTTGGGTGCAAGATCTAGAGCGTACACAAGTTCAGAAAACGTAGTTTTGAGAAAAATATTAAACACACAGTTGTTGCCATACACATAAAACTTGTTTTTACCGCACATGTATACAGAGTGATGCAGTCATAATGACATTAATTTTAAGAGCTGATAGAGAAAAATGAGTATAATACGATGGTGTGATTAAAAAAAAATTAAAGGCATATTTAAGCAGAAAAAAAAAATTTCAAAAGTCAGGAAAAACCTGAAAAAGTCAGGGAATTCTATATTACATTTGAACTATAAACACTGTTAAATCAATTGTTAATACAGCTATCTACCATCATCATTTACACTTATTTCGCAATGAGAAAAAAAATCTAGAAAATCGAACAGAAAGTAAGTGCCTAGATAATATGATAGCTCACGTGTAAGGTTAATTTCGAAAAAACCATGTGAGTACAATATTTTACATATATTGTTTATCTACGAAAACAATATAACATTTTTTTTAAGTTTCATGTAAATACCCTCTTAATGTTTGTTGGGTATAGAGATGGGCAATGGGAAATTTTCCGTCCCGGAAAGTTTCCAAAACGGAAATTTTCCGGGAAGAAATAATCGAAGCCTGAGAAATTTTCCCTGGAAAGTTTCTAGAAAAATTTCCATTAGAAATTTTCCGGGAATATTTAACAACAATTTGTATGCTTGGAGTCAATTTTACTTCTAACTTCTGTGAATACAACCTCAAAAAATCGTTAGTTAATTTCGGATTTTCGGTTAATTCAGAATACCAGAAGACCATATTATCCAAATTAGTCAGAAAATACTTACACTTACTTATTTTAATCTTTGTTAAGTTTACAATCTACATATAGAGAGCAATACAAGACATAAATTGCCTCTCCCTTTTCAAATTTAAAATAAATTTTGATAGTTGAACCAAAGTATAATTACATTTTAAAACTAGCATAATTATTTAATGTATTTACTATTTATTTGTTAAAAAATAAATATAAATAGAGTTTTGTCTACCTATAGTGTTTGCGCACTGCAACTCGCAGCATGTAATTATTTATACCAACTTAAACAAAAATGTATAAGTATTTGGTCTTTTTGGAAAGCTGATGGTATGTAGAACGTAATACCAAATCCAAAAAAAAAAGTTCGAAAAATTTCTGGAATTTTCAATGGAAACATTCCAGGAATTTTCATAGTTTGGGAATTTTCCCATCTCTAGTTGGGTACATAATAATATTTATTTATTTATCGGCAAACATTTTTTGGCAATTCTAATATTTTATTATGGATGCAAAGCATGCAAATTGTTAAAGTTACTTTTAATAAAAATACTTTATTATTAGCTATTTACTCTATTTTAAATATGTAAAATTCCAAATAAAATGTGGAAACAAATTTCTCTTTGTAGCAACTTTTTACATGATTAGTCTTTGTCAAGAGTGGCAATAGGATAGCAAAATATAACATATTTCTTTAAATGATAGCTTTATTTAACAATTTGAATATATGTTATTGTATTAATTATAAATAGACATGTCATTTTTAGTTTTTATTTTGGATAATATTAGCTGGGCCATATAACCCATAAAGTAATTGCTTCCTTCAATATCAGTAGTTAGGAGTCTTGTCTGTGGGGTTAAGATATATTTTGCATACCTAGATTTCTGATATTGAAGAACATTGTTTGACTTCATTTGACAAGATTTAAAGAAAACAATGAATTTGTCTAAATTAACTTAATACCAGTGAAATAGAGTATAGAAAATATTAAAGAGGTGTATGCAACCACTTACTTTTAACGTAATAAGTAAAAGATAAATAAAAGACTAATTTCAATGAGTAACATCTTACTTCTCTCTAATAAATACACAAGTGTCCTCCAAAGCAATACCTATGTGGAAAGTATTATATGTATTTGTTTTATAAAACTTAAAAAAATTAATATTCATAATTGTTTTATAAAAATTCTGCCGTTTTTCTTTGCAAATCTAAATTACAAATTTTATAACAGAGCACCTAATGTACTCATCATTGCTCCTCACTTCTGGCTTATGTCTTTGGTGGGTGCTCTTCCTAATTATCCAGCTATAATTAATCATTACAATTGAATTTGATCTTAAGATAGGCATATCTGGAATTGTTCAAACTAACTTCCTCAAAATTATTAAAACTTTACTAAGATTTTTTTAGATGCAAATCTTTAAAAACTATCTTTATTTGAAAAACTTAGTAACACCCCTTACCGTGGCCTATTACAACTTTTTTTTAATTATTAAATATTTATGCAAGAAAAACTAAATTATTAATGCAAAAGTACAAATTACCTATTTGTTCCATATTTATTCAGAAAAAATTGAAAGAATGAACAATAAACTAATTGAAATAAAATATATCAAAAACTTGTTTTTAAATTTATGTAAAAAATTTAAAAAATAATGTATATGTTTCTGAGATATACATTATATTTTATAGCCCAGAATAACGGAAATAGAATAAATAGAATGCTGTTTATATATTCCGGTTTATATTGTTGATGTATATTTGTCAAAATTATATATTTGTCTTATAAAATCAAATTATATTTGTTTCACCAAACTATAAATTATCTAACACAACTTCTGTTCCATTAAGTACTTATTGTTTTGCAGGCATGGTCTTGGGAGAACTGATTATTATTTGTTGAATGACCCAGATTTATCATTTCATGAAGTTTTGAGAAAAAAAGTTCGATCCGATTCTATAGATACAAAAGAAGCAATAAAATTGGAAAGTCATGAAGATATATTAAAATTTGATAAAGATGAGATTCTCGTCAAATTAGAGAAAGGAGAAGGCACATTGAAAATTGAAAAGGTTGCTTTAAAAAAAGAAAATCTAGAGGAAAAGAAAGAAAATCAAGAAAATAAAATAAATTTAACAATTGTAAGGAGTGACAAATGTGATGGTGATGGAAATAAAGGAAATAAAGATTATGAAAAATTAACCGATTCTGGAGAGTTCCAAGATCAAGAGAAAAAAGAAATTAAAGATGAAAAAATAGAAATACAAAAGTCATCTGATGCTGAAGGATTGGAGGAGAAAAAATTGGAAGAAGAAGAGAATTTCAGTGATGAAATAACATTTTCCAAAGTAGATCTAGATAAAGAGATTGAAGGGAAACAAATTGAATCTGAAGATTTAAGTAAATTGAAAATCGAAAAAACTGGAGAACCAGCAAAAAAATTACCTGAGTCTGAATCTGATTTGTGTTCGAAGCAAGCTGCTGAACTTAAGGCAATGTTTCCTGATCTGGAAGTAATTCAACCACTATCCAGATTGTCTCAAGTGGATACGTTTGTGCTACGTGATAAACAAGGAAGTGGGGCTTTAGATTTCAGTGAAACGACTGTGGCTCAGTTATTCAATGATGCTGTTAAATGGCCAAAGGAATATGCTATTCAAGTTCGACTACAACATATTATATATGCAGTCGAAACAAAAGAATGGCCAGCTACGAAATCATTCTCAGCATATGCAACTGGCATTGGGAATGAATTTGACATTCCAATTCATGAATTGCCTAATGAACCGATTAAACGAGAAACCTCAACTCCAATGTCACTAGGAGACCCTGATGTAGTTTCAATAAGCATGGATCGGAATGGAACAAATAAAAAACGTAAAAGGCACATTGCTATTGATGTTGAAACTGAAAGAGCAAAATTGCACGCTTTATTGAATAGTAGTCATATGGCTACATCTATCTCTAAGCATGGGATGTCATGGGATAATGAAGACTCAGAAGATTCCAGGAGGTCAACTCCTAGTAATTTACAGCCACCCCCTGCTCATCAGCAGACATCACGATTAAGCTTGACTAGTTTAAAAATGCCTTATGACCTTCCTTACCATACTCCACCTGCAAAAACCATTGGTCAGACTACTGTCATTCCCGGAACAAGTAGTACTCTTACTCCAATTGATTTAAGTTCGAGGTAAGTTTTATATTCAACACAAAAAAAAAACATGATTAAATTAAGATGATTTATATGCAAAATTTGGCGCCAAAAAAATATAGAAAAGTAAAGAAACCACTGTAGTATAGTTGAATCTATATCCAAGTTGGTATTTTAGTTTGAAAATAAAACTGATTTATAAAATTTTTCCGTTACCTTTCGTGAGTAACAAGGTACTGCATCTCATCCATAGAATAGCGAACTACATATAATTTAAAAAACAAAGCTAATCTATAAAATAGATTGCTGTTTCTATGAGATGAGATGAATTATTCCTTAATATATTGATGACATGAGCGGTGATGTCAACTATAACTTAGCTCTACATAGAGTTTTCTAAATACATGTCATAACTTGAGGGTTATTTCTTAGAATCGTTTTAAACAAAATACCCTTAATAAACCAAAGTACAAACAACAATAGAATCAATCTTTTAGCGGCTGTCGAGAAATTCAGTATACTTTTAAAGGCATCTCTCACTAATGACACATTGTCCAATCAGATTATACTGACCTGTTAACAGAAAATGGTGTGCACTGAAGTAAGTCTATATAAATATATAAAAATAAATAATAAAAATATTTGAAATTGTAAACAGTAGGTGGATATAATAACGTATAACACTTCTTCAAGTTATTTATTAATATAGAAAGTGTTGCTGCTACCGTTGAATCATTCACTATGTTGGTATACACTACATATAAATTATTAGGTAAACAAAATGAATTATTGAGAATTATCATACTAGTTGATTGAAATCTGAGGTACATCATAAAAAGAAAATATTTAAAAAATATGGGATCGGTATTTGTTCTTTTGACTTAACGACGTCTTATATCAATGTGAACGAGGCACCAAACATTAATAGGAACATCCTATTGTTTTTAAACATATATATTTTTTTTTCATGATTTATTTAATATTGGTATGTAGATAACCTTACTAAAAAATGTACATAATAAAAAGATAAATAAAAATATATATTACCGTTATTCAGTTAAACAGCCATATTGTCTCTGGAAAGCTGCTACTGCCAGATAAATTTACACCTGGTATGATATGCAGAGATACCAAACAGGTAAAAATCTGCCATGTTAAATCGGCGAAATGGTAATGGTCGAATCATCACCCTTTCATTTTGCAACATTTTTATTTTAATTTTCAGTTTATCAGTTTAAGATATCTGTGAAATATGTTTGTGTTGTGTGCAGTAAGTTTGAAAGAAATATATTTCTGGCTTTGACATATATACAGATGGAGTGACATTTACCAGTGTGGAAAGTAATCACTTTCCACCCAGACAAATGTCACTTAACCCAGGTAAATGTCAACATTCATTAAATAATGAAAATGTTTATTTCAAAAAACCTTGCACGATTCTTCTTAGGTAACAAATATTTTTCCAAACTTTCAGCGAATTCTCTCATTTGAGGAGTACAAATAATTTCTTCTGAATTGTCTTCGAAAACACTTTTTTGATGACAATCTATCAAAAATGCAACTAATTTAAGATTGTGTGTTTGACATTCTTAATGCCATAGTAACCATTATCAAAATGCCAAATTGCCTTTTTTTTTATCTGAAATCTGGTTATGAAGGGATCTTACTTTGTTAATTTTTCACGTAATTATTTTTTTTACAAAAACCATCACTTGCATTTAAAATGTTTGGTTGTAAATAAAATAATATACAAACCTCGGTGAAAAGTTTCATTTTTGTCTCGAGAAATGGTTCATTCCGGCACTACGCGCCTCGGTAAACCATCCTTTTTTCTCAACAAGAATGAAACACTTTCCACCTCGGTATGTAATATATTATCTAGTTGCATAGAAATGTTTTACAAAATTCTTGATTTTAGATTTAAAGCCGAAAACACAATTATTTAACATTCTCGTCATGTACATTTAATATTCCGGTGACCAAAATGTATTGAAAAATTTACTGTTTTTTCAAGCTGTTGGGTTCTCGACAGATAGTTTTACAAGTTACAGCACTTTTCAATGTTGTTTGTTTGAATGGTGTAAAGTTAGATTAGATATAATTGTTCTCTATTCCATGTCCTAATGCGAGTCAAAAAATTCTCACCTTCATTCTTGAAGCCCTGGAATAGAATTTGGAAAATGTAACTCCAGAAGTTTTGTGCTCCTCAGTGAGCAGGTAGCAGTTAGGCGTGTTTTCCACAATTTTTCATATTTTTTTATTCATTGTGCAAAAATTTGACCTGATTCAATCATTGACGTCATTGCTACACACTTTTGTGAGTAAACTACGCCATTTCAACTGACTGAACGTTTTCATTGGTTAAAATTTGATTAGCATGTTCTGCACAACTGAAGGAAATACTTCCTTCTCATTTATGATAGCTACTGAGTGAACAACCTTAGTTTCCTCCAAAACCCTCTTCATGATATATTTATCTGAAACAAGCTGCCTAGCAATGAGAAGAAAAGGTTATTTTAAGTCTGATCGACCTCGTAAATAATTTGGAAAATGTTTTAACAAACTCATATTTTTGTCACAGAATTCTTCACGTCATGTGACTTGATCTTTTCCCTATGGTATATGGTATACTGCCTATTTTTTTAAATGTAAAAGCCAAAATTACATTTTTTAAATTGTCAAATAAATACATACAGAAACATTTTTTCCCACATATGGTTTCTCATATCAAACAGAATATCTGTGCCACTGCCCCCTTCTTTTTATGGTGAATTTTGTATTTGTCTGCATTTTTTCTGTGTGAGATTTTTACAGGTGGCAAATCATCCAAAAAATAAAGAGAAATTAAATCTGATCAAGATTAAGTGACAGTGAAAAAAGCATGTTGGATAACCTATCAGGTTCGGAAAGTCCCCATGGTACATCGGCCGTTACGTGAGAGCGATAAAGTAAGTCATAGAAATCCGTGTGATAAACAAGGATGGTTACATTGAAGATGTTTCATAATATGAATAGTCACTCCCACTTCTAACCTGAAACAGATGATGACTATTCAGATTATGAAACGTCTTCACTATAGCCATCCTTGTCTATCGCACGGATTTCTTTACTTTGTCGCTCTTAAGTAAAGGCAGATGGACCATGTGGATTTTCCAGCACTGTATAATAAGAGCATTAGGCAAAACTATTTTCATAAAAATATTCCTTGGTAGATACTTTTGGCATTTCAGAATTTTTTAAATTTTATCAGGTGGCAAAATACCCAAAAAATAAAAAGGAAAAAATTAAAACTATGCCACACATAAATAACTTAAGATAGTATGACAGATTTTAGTTACAAATAGTTTTGCTGGAGAAAAATCTGTGTAAGAAGAAAGTTAAATACAAAGAATTGAATTTTTAATTGAATCTATAAAATCACCATTATCGCGGGACTTCCTAGCCGAACATTTTCAGAAATATTGGAATAAGTATGAAATTTTCTTAAACTTGAACATTGTATCTGAAATAAATTTGAACCTTTGGTTTCATTAATAATATAATAATAATAATAATAATAAATTTTATTTCATATATGCCAACACAGGATACGAACGTCAGATTTAAAAAAGAGAAAGAAAGACTACAACAATACAAAACTACAATAATACATAAATAAAGCCTTACATATTACTTATACTTAACGTATACATATAAAATAAATATAAAAAATAAGATGTAGAGACAATGCGAATCATGTATAGGTATCTAAGAATTCCTTCACAGTGTAAAAGCTCTTTTCGTAAAGAAATTCTAAAAGTTCTTTTTTAAATTTAGAGACACTGGTTAGATTTCTTATTGTTAGAGGTAGTTTGTTATAAACTGTACTACATGTATAATACGCACTTCTCTGATAGAGAGATAATCTGAATTTATCTGAAAATATTAGCTGCACATCTTGTATTGTGATTGTGAATCGTGGTACGACAGGGAAATAAATTTGAATTTTTCTTAACAAATAAGGCTGCTTCATAAATAAGAACGGATGACACAGTTAGTATTTTATTTGCTTTGAATAATGGCTTGCATGATTCAAGCGGTTGATATGAAAAAATGAGTCGTAAGATTCTTCTTTATAATATGAAGACTGTGAATCTCCTTCGATTGACCCCAATACAAGATTAAGTTTTTTATATGCGAGTACACCAATGCATAGTAAACATTTAGTAGATACTTCCTGTCAACAGTAGACTTAAGGTTTCTGATAACATAATACGACGAATTTAGTTTTGCTACAACATGCTCAATGTGTTTAGACCAGGACAAGTCCTTGTCTATATGCTGTCTCAGAAATTTTGCACAAGTAACATTGTCTATTATTTCATTATTTATTGATAGTGTGAAGTTTGTCAACGACAAGAGCTCCCTACGAAATATAACATACTTAGTTTTACTTGCGTTCATAATAAATTTATTCGATGCACACCAAGCATGAAAATGTGACAATTATATTCACGTACTGCTGCAGTAAACTAACAGATTCGGCTTTAACACAGATGGCAGCATCGTCATCAAACATTACTAACAATTTGTTAGCTGTGTGCGACAAATGAGCGTCTAGATCGTTGATAAATAAAATAAAGAGTAATGGCGCTAGCACACTTCCCTGTGGAACTCCTAGGTTAAGTGAGTTTACCGAGGAATTAACGTTACCTAATTTTACAGAAATTTTCCTGTTGTGCAAAAAAGATTCCACCCATTTATTGAGAGATCCTCTGATGCCTAGAGTATGTAATTTCCTTGCTACGAAACTCCTTATTACACAATCAAACGCCCGTGTTAAATCAAAGAACAAAGCGATNTTCCTTGCTACGAAACTCCTTATTACACAATCAAACGCCCGTGTTAAATCAAAAAACAAAGCGATGACATACATATTCTTCTTTATCAAGCCGTTTTGGTCTAAAATAATTTGTGGAGCATCCTTTTAAAGTTATGATATGACCTTAAGAAACATCCATTTTAATATATAAAATCAAACATGAAAAAATTTACCAAATAGAGGGCGTCAGATTTTCGAGGTAAAATAATATCTAATATCTTTATCACTAAAACTCCTGTAAAAGCATTCTATTCTAATAATGTTTTTAGAAATATCCTATACAAAGTTTTATACCATAAGATACTATTTGATAGCTACAATTTTCTCATTTAACATTAACGGACTTAAAAACCAGAAACTTAAGGTGGAAAAACATTAATAAATTGATAATAATAAAATAATATATTGTGCAGCACTGAATGAAAACCAGTTTTTATTGAAAATGGTGCATTTTGTGGATCAAAAACATTTGAATACTTATTTTTATTTTTTATTTTTTTTAACCAGAAATTTAAATTATTTAATATATATATATATATATATCATCAGAAATTTATTTCAGAATTTTATATAAATTAAAAATATGGTTTAATATATTTCAGCATTCCAAAGAATTCTGATAAATCAAGTTTAGACCTACAAAACGAAGTCCAAGACTTCTCTGTAAAGAAATCTACTCCAATACAAGCTTCATCAACGAAAATTGGAAACAAATTAGATGACACACTGTCTAAGTTAATGAAACGGAAAAATTGCGTAAGTATAATATTTAAAATAAATTTTACAAATTTTAACTTGTTTTCTTTATAGCCCGAGCCTGAACCATTAATTGGAAAAGAAAAGAAAAGAAGGAAGTTAGATGAAATAGTATTAGGTTTATCAGCTGCGAAGGAGCAATCCTTATTCCCAGAGCCTTCGAAAAAACCTACAGTAACGCCGAGCGTTACTGTTACCCCTACTTCTGCACCTGTAAGCACCTCTCATAATCTTTCACAAAAACCATTTACTATTACCGTTACATCTGTTCCTTCCTCAGCTCCTTCAAGTAAAAGTAATGTAATGCAAAATATATTACCCTCTTTGTCTACAAGCAAAGACAGTTTTTCTACATTTTTGGCTCAAGCAGAACAACAAAACCTGCTGCTTAAAAAACAGCAGCAGCAGCAACGTAAAAGTTACGAGGCTATGATAGCCGATATAGGAAAAGTTTCCGACTTCAGCTCTAAAGTAAATTCATATTCTCATGAGGCTAAAGTCAATAAATGGTTAGCTGAACAAAACGCAGCTTTGGCAGAACAACCTTTGAGCGCTGATTATTTATCTGCAAGAAGGAGGAGACCTAGAGTGGATCCTACACTTCTCGACTGGAAAAAGCTAACTGGAGATGAAAATGTAGCTGTCATTCATAGAGTTACAGGAAAGAAATTAACAGGACCCAAGGCTCCCACATTAAAAAGATTAGGCCAGTGGCTGATGGAAAACCCTATGTATGACATTGATCCAAAATGGTCCGAGTTAGTTAAAGAAAGAGGCAATTTAAGTCATGATTTACAGAAGCGATTACCGGGACAGGGTGGTAGTAAGGGCAAAAACACAACACCAGGAAGACCTCCTTTATTAGCTAGTCCAACAGGATCTACTTCAAGTGTTAGCTCAGCTAATCTTACCACTTCATTACCATCAAGCATGTCATTTCCTTCTTTGAGTAACTCCAGTTTAGCAGGCCTAAATTCAAACTTACTTACAGGTCTATCTGGTATGGGCCAATTTGATCCTAAAACTAATCCATTATTAATGCCATTTGCTGGCTTGCCAAATATGGGTGCTCTAGGTTCCATGGGAGGTTTAGGCAATTTACCAAACATGAATTTATTTGCCAATTTAGCAACTCTGGGATTACCTGGTTTAAGCGGAATGGACGCGGCAACCTTAGCTAGTGCTACAGGAGAATCTAGTAAAAACATTTCAAGTAAAAGTAGCACAAATACAAGTAAACAGCAAAAACCTCAAGAAGCCCATAGTTCTAGTAAAAGTCAGTCATCTTCAAACAGTTCTATTCCTACCACAAATCCATTTCCTTTCTTCTTTCCTAATCCTAGTTTGTTATATACTCCACTTGGTTTAGGAGGCTTGAATCCCTTTACTTTACAACCAGGAATGTCTGCTGCTTATGACTCCCTAGCCCAACAATGTGGTTTATTGAATGGAGGCTTAAATCCTGCCGCATCGCCTAACTCTAGTTCAAAATTAAGCAAATCGAACATGTCAAGGGCACAATCTACAACTACCACTGCTTCAAGTCAAAATAAAATTCCAAGATCATCTAGTCGAGATGCACATTTACAGCAGTTACTGTTGCCCCCTGATACTCAAATATTGGAGAATATATCAAAGGCCTCCTTGGACATTTCTCTAAAACAGAGTAAAAGTGACAAGAAAGAGGATAAGAGAAAAGCATTGGAAAGTTTGAGGGGTATGCTGCCTACAGATTTTTCAAGCTCTGTAAAGGATAAGAAAACGAGTATACCTGGTTTAGCTGATTTTACAAAACTATTAGAGGCCCAAGTCAGTCAGAGCAGTAGCAAAAAGAGTCAAGAACTTCACATGAAAGAAGCCTTAGAACAGTTTACTAAAACTAACGCTGAACTAATGGCTAAAGCGTTAGCAGAAGAGCAGGCTAAATTAATGTCGGGTAAAAGGACAAGGGAAATAAATGAATTTTCTGAGAGACAAACTGAAGAAGAGGAACAACTACCCAACAAGAAAATTAAAGAGTCTCAAGAAAAATCTCCAGTCCCAACACCAGCAGCAACACCATCTCCTATGCCAAATATTAATGTAATTAATGAACAGGAAGGAGTAGATATAGAAACTTTACTTCCTCCTTCCACTGTTGTTAAATCTTCTGGTATGAGTCCAGATAAGGCAGATATGAAGGAGAAGTCGCCAGATATTAATAAAAAAGAAGAGGCAGAGCCATCAGAACCACTTGGAAATAAGGTAGGTGGATAAAGTAGATCATTACATTTGTCTCATTTTCTTTAGTTTCTATAGGTTACTGATTTTTTTTTATTCAGATCACATTTAAAAGTGGGGGTGTTGCTAGTATGAAAGTTACATTTTTTCTCCCCAGAGATCAAAAATGAAAATGCCAAAGGACCCCGCACAAATCTTATGGAAATTTGGTCCTGGTCAAATTTGCTGAATTTTTGATATGTGATAGAGTTCATCATACTGGTCAATTGTCTCAATGGCCACAAAGCTCAAAAATGGATAGTTTGGCCGGTACAGAGCTTTAAAGCCCCGAATATCCTCCACGGATTTATGTATATGCGCAGTGTGTATAGACTTTTGAAATAGCCTATTTCATTTTTTTTATTATCTAGGTTTATATTTTTGAGGTTGCTGAATTCAGATCTGTTGTTAGATTTTCAAAATTGACAGTTGGCAGCTGTCAAATAGCTGTCAATGTGCTATAATAAAGCCAAAAACTTGTTTTTTTATGTTTTATCTTTCTTTTTTTTTAGTTCGATAAGTTCAAAGACGATATCAAATCAATAACAATGACTATCGGCAGCTGTCATTTAGCTGTCAACAATTCTTCAAAGTCCGGTAATAAAGTCAAAAAATTATTTTTTGTTTATAACTTCAAGTTTTTTAGATAAGTGAATATAAATATGATATAAAATTATGTAGTCATCAGCTTACAGCTGTCAACAAGCTGTCAACTAACTGTCAAAATGCAATAATAGAGCAAGTAACTTATTTTTTGTGCTTAACTTTGTGGATAAGAAATCAAACATGATATAAGTTTATGACATCACTTTTGAACTCAGTGATCTAAGCAACTTAAAGCTTTTTAAAAAAAGTAACTTTTTGGCTTTATTATTGCATTTTGACAGTTAGTTGACAGCTTGTTGACAGCTGTAAGCTGATGACTACATAATTTTATATCATATTTATATTCACTTATCTAAAAAACTTGAAGTTATAAACAAAAAATAATTTTTTGACTTTATTACCGGACTTTGAAGAATTGTTGACAGCTAAATGACAGCTGCCGATAGTCATTGTTATTGATTTGATATCGTCTTTGAACTTATCGAACTAAAAAAAAAGAAAGATAAAACATAAAAAAACAAGTTTTTGGCTTTATTATAGCACATTGACAGCTATTTGACAGCTGCCAACTGTCAATTTTGAAAATCTAACAACAGATCTGAATTCAGCAACCTCAAAAATATAAACCTAGATAATAAAAAAAATGAAATAGGCTATTTCAAAAGTCTATACACACTGCGCATATACATAAATCCGTGGAGGATATTCGGAGCTTTAAAGCTCTGTACCGGCCAAACTATCCATTTTTGAGCTTTGTGGCCATTGAGACAATTGACCAGTATGATGAACTCTATCACATATCAAAAATTCAGTGAATTTGACCGGGACCCAATTTCCATAAGATTTGTGCGGGGTCCTTTGTAATTGTTAATTAAAACTAATTAAATATGCATGAACCTTCTTCTTATCAGTTATTCATTGGACAAAAAATGTCTCTTCTACGGTGCTAGCAAGCCCTTGTCTACAAAGCTGGCTATAATGAAAATGAAAGAAATTGATAGTGTTAACTTACATGATAAACAAAGAATGTTTAAGTTGTACACAGGCTCTACTATTGGTGGAGCATACAAATCTCAATTCTTTGTCCCTCAATTCCGATTATTTAATTAGCTCGTAATCCAGTACTGTTTTGCTACATTTGGAGTATACATCGAACACGATAGTATTACTCCAAAACCATAAGAATTCCTGATTTTCTGAAGTTGATACAGGTCCACCAAATCATTCATGTATGTTTATCGCGCACAAGATATGCAACTGGACTTGAACTAAGTCAAGCATATGTTGAACGTAATTCAATAGGGACTACAAGTGAAATAATAAAACTTACTTTAATTTTGTTGATAAGGTGTTGATGGTCTTGAACAAAGGTCAAAACGTATATGATCATGAGTTTTAGGCAATAGAAGTAATATTAAAGACGACGATTAACTCAAAATTCCCTAATGAGAGAAAATGGTTTAGTGACATACATTTTACATTTTCTTTACAAAAATTGAATTTTATTCTGCAAAATATATTTTTCTTATGAATATTTTTTGTATTTTACTTTTTAACATATAACAAAATGCAGTGAAAAAAAGTGAACTAAAATTTTCAATTTTTTAAAAGCGCAATTTAAGTGAAATATGTATCATGCGAAAGTACAATACAAAAATAAATTTTTAAATATGCCAAGCTTTTTTTTAAATATTTTCATTTGCTCTAGTTTTACACCCTTTTAAAAATATGGTAGAATTAAACAATTATTCAGAAGTAATTCTTTACAAGCAGGAAACATTCACTGCATTTCATTTCTATATCCTTTTACAATTTGAGAAAAAAAAAATTTAAAAGAGTAATTAAAAATAGTAATATCGAATATCCCTTAATATTTATATTACAACCACATCTATTATACAGGGTGACATGGAAAGAAAATGTAATGCATTGCACCATGTGATATAAGACCTAAAAACATATAAAAAGTTCCTATTCACTTAGGTCTAAATTTCTTTTGTTTTCAAGATAGAGTGTTAAAAGAAATTTTTGAAAATATTGATTTCTTTTTATTACTTCCGATTAAGTGAAGGGAATGTACTGACAATTGGTACATAATATCCTACAGGATATTATGTACCAATTGTCAGTACATCTCTTAGTCGAAAGTAATAAAAAAAATTAATATTTTCCAAAATTTCTTTAATTATATCTCAAAAACAAAAGAAATTTAGACATAAGTGCATAGGAATTTTTTATAAGTTTTGTGCTCCTCTTTCATGTGGTGCTATACATTGCACTTTTTTCCATGTCACCTTGTATATTGACAATTTTTAATTTCTATCAAAAACTATTTTTTTTGTATTTTATTGAGTAAAAAGCATATTTAAATTTCCAGGAAATAAGTTTGAAATTACGCGTTGAAATTATGTGTTTAAGTAGTTTCTACCGATCTTAGATATTTTAAAAACCTGAAGTACCTCATTATTAATATGTTTTCGTTACACCATACTGTTATTTTCATTTAACATACCCCAAAATAGACACGGTAACCGGTCCTTAACGGACGCCGGCCGTTAAGATTTCTTCACACACACACAATCGCACAACTGCATTTATTTATTTATTTATTTATTTATTTATTTATTTAAAGTACAATGTCCAACGGGACAGATCCCAGTTACAGGACAAGGTCGTACACACAATTTAAAATATACATTTAATATAAACAAACACAACAGGCAGTAATTAGAGTAGGAACAAAAATCCAATAAATAAACCAACCAGTAACAAAACATGACAGCAAATATACTAAATAAACATTAAAATAGATAAATGCAAAAATACAGATCAAATTAAGCAAATAATTTCTTAATAAAATCAATTGAATGAAAAAATATATCAAGTCGATCTTCATACATTTGGTAATTAGTGATCATTTGATGGAGAGGGGATGCTGCAAGAATATTAGTACGAGCAGTTGGCAACTGCAATACGGAACTCGATCTAGAGTTTAATCTAGGAACGCGATATAAAATTTGAGACACCAGAGAAGGCGCATTCAGGGAATTGTTGACGATATTGTGCAGAAAGATCAGAGAGTGCATAATGCGCCTCCGCTGCAAACTAATTAAGTCGAAAGTGGACAACAAAATATCCTCTGGAATGCCACGAACCGGATAGATACCAAAACTGATAAAATGCAATGTCTTCACGTATCTCCGCTGTACTTTCTCCAACTGAGTTATATGGATGTTATAATTGGGCTCCACACAATAGAGGCATACTCAAGCTTGCAGCGAACAAAACAATTGAACAGTGTATTCAATGTACGCGTGTTGCGAAAATCCTTAGAATTACGCAAGATATAACCTAGGTTTTTAAATGCAGATTCAGTTATTGCTTGAATATGTGCGTCAAATGATAGATTACCACAAAATGTCACGCCAAGGTCATTGAATTGCGAGACTATTTAAAATAGTATTATCTAGAACAAGGGTCGGCAACTGGCGGACTGCGGTCCAGGTCCGGACCGCGGAAGGTAAAATACTGGACCGCCAAAAATTTTTTGAAAGTATAAATTACACAAATAAATTATTTAAAAAATGTTTTTTACGTTTAAGTGCAAATCTTAATCAAGTGTGTGAGTTCTTAATGGTTAGTAAGCAGATTAAATTTGAGTCCAAATTAAAATAAAAAAATAATATGAATTTTTTTTTGGACCTCGTTAAAAATTTTCAAAAGTATCTGGACCCCACCTAAAATTACTTGCCGACCCTTGATCTAGAAGGTAATCAAAATGTAGAACATTTTTCCGGCGGCTATAGGACATAGTATTACATTTACTGATGTTTAAAGGTAAATGATTGTCCCGACACCAACGGTGTAATTTAGTTAAGTTATCCTGTAATCTATAACAATCAGATATTGACATAATCTCAATAAACAATTTAAGGTCATCCGCATACATTAGATAATTAATGTCAAATAGTCAGTTAAGTCATTCATGAATATAATAAAAAATAAGGGCCCCAGTATAGACCCCTGAGGAACGCCTGACAATTGCGGAAACTTATCTGATTGGAAGCCTCGATATTGAACAAATTGAAAACGGTTGGCAAAGTAGGAGCGAAACACATTTAAGAGATCATCAGATACACCCACTGAATGTAATTTATAAATCAGCAAATCATGGTTAAGCCGATCAAATGCCTTCGAAAAATCAGTATATATCACGTCCACCTGACCACCCCTATCCAACACCTCGGAAATATATTGTACCTTGTTGGCTAAGTTTGTCGTCGTTGATCGTCCCTTAACAAAACCATGCTGAAATTGAGATATATATTTTTCCACGTGAGAGTACAAGTGATTGTGAATGACTAATTCGAAAATTTTTGAAAAATTACTTATAATTGCAATGGGCCTGTAATTCATTATATTATTTTTGTGACCTTTTTTATAGATGGGACATATTCTAGAAAGTTTCCATAATTCTGGAAATACACCAGACTTGAGAATGGTATTAAAAATTATTTTCAACGGTTTAGCAAAAATTATTCCACAATCTTTTACCAAGAAGGCAGGTACTAAATCAGGACCCATAGTAAAGTTACCTTTAATTTTTTTGATGGCACGTATAATATCATCTTCAGATATTTCAGGAATGCGTAGTAAGTCATGATTTACAATAATATCACAGTTGGACAAAGGAGCAGAACTCTTGCCAAAAGCCTTCGAAAAATAGTCAGCGAATGCATTCACTACATCTGAGGGATCATCCAACATTATGTCATTATAACTCATGTATGAGGGAACAGACGTAGTATTTGCTTTAGCGCCAATATATGACCAGAAACGTCTTGGATTTACGCATAAGTCTTTTTCAATTGATACCAAATAGTCCCTATAGGATAAATGAATTAAAGATTTGACTTCAGATCTTAATTTTTTTAATTTATTATAATCATCAATGTTAGAAGATAATTTATAACTTCGCCACAGTTTGTTTTTTAACCTTAATTTCCTAATGATTTCACCATTAAACCAAACTGGGTACTGGCCACGAACATCTCTCTTTTCAGGTACATGTTGTACAAGCAAAGTATTTAATATGCTATAGAACTCATCAATTACTGAGTTTATGTTTACAATGTTAGAAAGTGGTGTCCAGTCAACATTAGTGAACTCCTGGTATAGTAAAATAAAGTTACATTTTTTAAAATTAAGCAGCATGATGAGAATCTTCGTTAAGAAGAGGATCATCTGCTCTAGATATTGAACATTAATCATAATTACTATACACAAGATCCAACACTCTACTATTTACATTCAAAATAAAGTTGTGCTGAACAAGATTAAAAAATGCTGTAAAGGTATTCAATGAATTCATAATAGGTCTGTGATTATTAGTGATCAAGTTCGGTATATTGAAGTCGCCAATAAATAAAATGTTAGAAGCAAAAACATGATAAAGTGATTCGATGACATCAAATAAGAGGTTATAAACATTAGCACCTATGTTGGGAGGAATGTATAAAAGTAAAATATGCAAAATTTATTTATTTATTAGATAATTATGATGATTTCCTGTTAAACAAAGGTTTTATTTTTTATTATAATGTACATGGAAATTGATTTCATAATTTTTATTCTGATAAATTTGAAAACCTTCAAATAGAAGTCAGCGCGTCAAATGAAATGAATGAAACTGGTGTAACGAAAACCTTTGAACGACACACAGCCAATACGTAATTAACGTCCTCGGTGAATTATAAACCTCGGCTACGCTACGCTACTCCTCGGATTGAAAACTCCACCTCGCCCGTTATTTACTTATCGGCCTTGTAACATTAATAACTACGACAGTCTTATTATGTGATTTTTTTATTCTGAATGTGAGTGATGTTTTAAATTCAATAAACATATATGTATTATGGAAACATCGCTACCAAAATGCGCCAATTATCCACTGGATTACTTGAGTGAAGGGTGACAAGTTGTACTTCAGAAATAATTGGATAAATATTTCTCACACAATAGAGGGAAAGAAAATATGCACTGCAGTGACTTACAAGTAACACTACCCAACTGTCACTCACCGATCGGAATAAAACTTGGCAAATCGATGGAACTCTAAAAAATATTGAACCCGTATTTTTTTATTTTCTCGGAATTCACTTTCAAGTAGTAGAAACCACCCCTAGAAGACGGTAAGAACAAAAATCTCCATAAATAAAATTAAAAAATATATATATTTATCAACCAAACTCACCCTATCCACCCAAACCAACTAACCTTCCCACTCCAAGCCTACCCTTCTCCTAAACTAATCAACCCCTTTACCTCAATATCAAACGCCCATCTAAACCTTTCCATCCTAACTTCACCCTACCCACTAAACCAACCAGATTCTCTTGCCCTCACCAACAGCAACCCTCCACCTAACTCGACCCCTACCTTCATGAACGGTATGCTTGATTATCGTGAGTCCCTTTGCCTCTCCCGTTGGTGATGCTTGATTAGCCTAACCCCCTTACCTCTCACTGATCGGGAAAAAAACACGATATCGTTAAATCAACTGATATCCCCTATTTTACATATTCATTACAATAATGTGGTGAATTTACTGCATGGAAAGGTTTAATTGGTATAGTTGGGCCTTTGATGTACGGGTTCAATATTTTTTAGAGTTCTATCGATATGCCAAGTTTCATTCCGATCAGTGAGTGACAGTTTTAACCAATCGGCGATTGCATTACCTTGAGCATAGACGAAGCATATTTTCATGGTAACCAAATCATTAATATTGGTGTTGCTAAGATTTAGAAATTTTTAGTTGGTAATACCAGCCGTGCAATGTTGGTTGCTTAAGTTCGGCGATCACTTGGCTTGTAAATATTTATGAAGGCTACTAATAAATTTGAAGTTGATCTACCGAAAAATGATCTCTGAGCTGTTTATTAGATGTAGGTATAATTCGATCCTGGTCTGTGCAATCTCATTAGTCGAATATTGATCATATCCTTTTATCTGTAGATGGCATTAATTAAATAATCGGTCCAAGTTAGTGTCATTTAAGAAAAAAATCACAATGTAACCATGAACGTCACTATTTGAATATGAATAAGTATAATAATAGATTATATATAAAATTTTCCAAAAATTATTCGAAAAAGTTCGGCTTATAATAATTATCTTGTAAAAATATATTTATTTGTAGGACAAAGAGGAAGTACCTAAGGAGGATCAGAGCAAACCTGATGTGACGGAAGAACCTGAGAATCCTCCAAAAAAAAGTACAAAAAGAACTAGGGGTAAGCGTAAATCCGGCGAAATTCCTATAGATCATGAATCCGTGATAGCCAAGAAAAATTTGCGTTCAAGTGCTAGTCGTTCGGCCGCAGTAGCTGCTGCAAGGCAAAAATTAGAAGCAGAAAATGCACAACGTGAAAGTGAAAATAGTGTGTCATAAACTTCCATTGGCCAAACTATTTATTTTACTTTGTACTTTAACTGTGGGTATATGGTGAACTGTGATAAAATTTGATCTTGTCCTTTGAACACTTTAAAAAGTGAAAATGGTGTGTATATTTGAATTATGAGTATTGCAACTGTCGGTTTTTATGGAACTGATTAATATTACGCTTCATATAAACATGTACTCCCCAATTTATTAATTAACAATGACTTAGTATATATTTAATTCTAATAAGCTTCAACAATGTTGGATGACTATTGTAATTACCAGTTTTTAAAATATATATGGATTGACATAAGAGACTCGAATGTTACAAAAACAAAAGTACTTTGAAAATATCAGCGAGAGAACATTTCAATTTGATTTTATGTTCACTTTATAATTTATGTCTCGAGTTTGAATTTAGTTTTAGAATTTCTCTGATGACTCACAATTTGAAATGTTTTTTTGTTGGAGTTTTTCATAATCAGCATGATATTTTTGATTTTCATTTTCTACAATTTGTATATATATATAAATATGTTAGGAATTATAACAAGATCAATTTTGAAGAGGTGTGAAAAAGTGTGTAAATAAATTCGTGTTTTTTATTTTTTTTTATTTAATCATGTTATGTTAAATAGTGACATAAGTCTGATGAATATTTATTATAATTTTTGCAATGTTCTTTCAATTTTCATATTTATTACTTGGTTCTGCATTTGCGCCCTAGCTAAAATGCCAGATTTATTAGATCTGTCGTTATCATATACAACGTGTACACGTATCATAGTATGGTAGCTCTCTCATTTATTGTTACAATGTTCATATAGATAATTAAATGATATAAATTAAATTATATTTTTTTTATTCAAAAACTAAAAGTAAATATAGATATGCCTATTTTTCTATAATAAGAAATATGGAGAGACTCATTATTAACCCTTTCGCTGCGCAATACGTCTGAACGTAGCTAGAAATAGAAACTGAAAGAGAGATGAATAATCTTGGCATTATTACCAGTACCTTCCATAAAAACATTTGTCACAATCGCTATTAGCTTTGCCCGCAAAAATTCCCTATACTAATTGCACTAATGTGCATGGTTGTGAATATATACGGTTTGAGCAGCCTGATTCAATTTAACTATTAAAGCAAATTAATCCGCCTGGAGCAGTTTAAGCCCTATAAATTGTTAGCAAATAAATACATCTGGAACAGTGAAAGGGTTAAGACAGCTTTCTTCAAAGCGCAGTGTGCTCAGATTGAGATCTTTCATTGCACATATATTCCATATATCCAACATGCTCTATATCTCAATTTTTGTCAGTTTTCAACGTTACTTACCTCTCTACTTTGTCAATACAACTGTTTGCTGTTTAACCAATGGGTCACAGGCTAAGCTGAACCAAGTGGTGCCTGTCATTTTTACATAACCTACTACCTTAATGTATCGAATATGAAATGCTGTTAACAATAATCAGACAGCATCGTCGAATCATGGTCAAAAAATAGTAGATCGTGTAACTACTACTAAAGTAAGTAAAAGGCTTCTATCTGGAACAGTCGCTGGTCAGTGTCCTTTGTGAGAATCTACCTTGACAGTTATATTCAAAGATGAAAAATTTTCAGTTATTGGATTTTTGAAAATATTACTATAAAAAAACTGGGGGAGAAAAGTTAAATTTCTTTTAATTGTTATCATCCATATTAAAAGTAGTATATATGTTTTAGAATGAATTCCTCATTCATTTGTATGCAGTTAACAATTCAAGTGGTACCAATTAAAAGGAATTCCTCTGTGATGTTTAAATTGAAAATATTTTTCATAGATGCATCATATGCATATGCTATTTTATAGCAAGTTTCATACTTCAAAAATAACTTCTTGAAGTTTTCATAGTTCTATGTAGATCAAGTTATTTTAGTAAAATTTTGCTTCCTTGAAAAGTTTTTATTTGTTAATCTCTTTAAGATATTTTATATATTAGGGTTTTCATGGTTGTTAAATATGAATATGGGTTTATTGTTTCCCTAAAACATGAAGGAATAATACATTATTTGTTTTTCTTGCTATATTTCCTTATTCATAGTTTTTATGAAAATGCAAGTGTTTTCCTAAATGACCCTTTATGCACTGTAAAAAATTTATACTCATTGCATGTCATTAAAATGCCTCGCTGTAAAGAAAAATTGATTTCCATTTTTTACCTGCAGTTATCGCTGTAGAGAACTGAGTATTTGGAGTTATCTTAACTAATTAAACCTCTTATTTAAAAATCATCAAGATATAGCTCTAAATGTGGTTCCGTCAACAATATTCAGAGACACTGTATTTAAAAAAGGTGTAGAGGGACGTTTCTAAATTGTAAAAAAAAGATTAATATACGGGATGTCCCAGACCACCTGTCCACCCCTTCTAAAATCCAAATGGTTCAGATGAAAGTTAATGGTCTCAAGGAGCACATATTGTCATGACTTTGAAGGTCATTTTCAAGGTCGATTTTAAATGGAAACCCTTATTTTCAACCCCGGATTCGGAAAGAGCGGAAAATTCTATGTTCAGATGATGTATTGTGTGGGGTCCATTTGACCCACACAAGGTCAAATTTGTCAGGATAATGTTCTCGCCAGTCTTTCAGCAGCGGCAAATGACCCTGCTTCAAAATAAAATTATAACGTGTGCTTCATTTCATTGGTGTACATCATTTCCTGCAAGTCTTCTAAATTTATTTTAATTAATTTATTTTTTTATTTATTTATACTCATACATACAGACAAAGGGACAGTCCAATTACATGTACACAGTTGAGAAATATTAGCCAATATAAACCAGTTAAAAATAATGTATAAACAACCAGACACATGCAAAATACAATGTAAAAAGAGAACAAAGAAAGAAAACAAAAAAATGTCAATTAAAATGTACATAAAACACCCAATCGTATACGTATCATAAGTATGAGAGTAGCTTAGTCCGACTAATATTAAAAATATCAATAACGTATATTAACAAATTATTCACCATACACAGACACTGTTCTAGGGGTGAATTAATATAAAATATTTTAAAGTCATATCTAGTTCACATTCTCATATCGAGTAAATTAATATTAATAGACGCCAACAAATCGGGAACAACAATCTGACTATGTAAAATATTATAAGCGAACAAAATCTGAACCTTTTCTCTTCTATCCAAAGAGGTCACACCAAACTGCTCGTTGATGTTCATATGATAATGTTTAATGTTTGTTAATGTTAAGGTTATCCAAACATGTCTCTTCAAAATTTTGCAACATTTATCCGGCACATTTTCCACTAAACCGTAACTGCGTAAAATAATTCAGTAAAAAAAAATTGACCTTAATCCCAAGGGTGGGAGAATCACTAAATCTATGCAATGGTTCATTGATATTCCACCCCATACCATAATGGATATGCCATCGAACCCTAGAGTTGGATCAACTTGAAGTGCTATAAAACGCTCTTGTCTACGACGCCAAATTTGAACCCTAGAATCATTTCCAAACAGACAAAAGCGAAATTCGTTTGTAAAGAACACATTTCTCCACTGCCTGGCCATCCAGTTTTGATGTAGTCAATCTTTATACTAACTTCAAGTAGATAAAACATAAACATTCAGGCCGAGTATGTATCCCATTTTATCATAATAACAGTTTAACAGTTATGTTATTTCAGGGTTGTTAACGTTACCTGTTAAGATATAACGTGCATGTTATTGAGGAATTAATTTTTAGCAAATAATCGTATTGCAATTTTGTTGTTTTTTGAAGACGCTTTTTTGTCGACATTTTTAATAATAATTATGCAAAATTATTATAAATGAGTCAGTATTAGACAAAAACACATATAATTGACGGATGTCATTTAGGTTATGAAATATGAAACAAATGCAAACTCGTAAATAACGGGTAAATACAACATAAAATAGTTTGTAACATGTTATCTTAAATTATAACAGAGTTTCTTAAAGGCAAGGAATTTGGTGTTGCTATAGTTTAACGTAGGTGTTATGTGTCTAATGAAAATGAACGGCTTGTAAAATTTCCATTTACTTGCCGGTTTTATAAACGCACATCGAAGGTAAGTTGTAAAATTTAAGTAATTAGGTAGTAATAGGAGCCCTAACAACTTAATGTTCGAACAAAATGTAGTTTAAAAATAAAACAGCTATGTAAAATACGTATTTTTATTTTATATAGTGAAACCACTTATGATCAGTATAATTGGTAATTATCTTTCAAAATATGTGAATTATGTGGCAATATGCTACAAAAGAAGTGTTCTTCATCGTCTTGTAAGTTAACACCAACAAAAATACCAATTTATTCTGACAACTTAATGTTCGGACATTTAAAGTTGACGGACGTTTAGGAATGTATAAAAACGATATGTTGTGTTATTTTGCTAAGTAGGTGGTGCTTAAACGTAAAAACAAGTAACGCATATTGTTATTCATCTTATTGCTGTCGACGACAATGGTTCGTGGCGTAGCAACTGACATTAAAGTGCGAGAAATTATTGTTAAACTGTATCATGAAGGTAATTCGATGGAAAAAATTAGTAAGTGTTTAAATATCGCAAAATCTACTGTCGGTGATGTT
>NW_019416961.1:57911-89744 GCF_000390285.2 Anoplophora glabripennis | reverse complement strand
TGAGCAATTTGATGGACTAATCCATTTATTTCCACAAGGTCCATTGGGGTGGGTACGGGGGGCCCTTGGTACTTTGCGTGTGTAACTTTTTCATCTTTGACTTTTTAACAAATTGGACAGCATATTCCGTTTTCCCGAACTTGTTTCAAATCGTTATCTTTAACGGTTTCTGAGAAAATCGCTCTTGAATTAATCCCACTTTGGTCAATTTCATAGTAATTTAAACAAAAAATAATAATAATAATTTTCCTTTCCTCTCTTTTCCATTTAAAGGATTAATTTTTATTTAATTTAATTTTTTATTATTATTTTTTAATTAAAATTAGATAAAACTTAAACAAAAAATTTTTTTGTATCATTTGAATAAAAGGTATTTTTGAGTATATTTGAAATATAGATTTACTTTACTTACTGAACCCGTTTCAGTAACTGAATACCTTTTAATATACGTTAATTAACTTTAAATTAAATAATTTTATATGTATACTTTTCACCTGGTCCTGGTGCGAATATAATAAGACGTACCTACATTGATTTGCTCCGCAATTAACCCCAAATCTTGGGCGATAGCCAGTAGATTAAGGTGCGAAATTTAAGTGCAAGTGCAAGTGAAAGTGTGTTTAAGCGGGAAGAGAAAAGACAATAAGGTAGGATTAGAAATAAAATAGTAGAGTTAAATATAAATACTGAGAAGAGTGAAGCCTCTGAGGAGTCGATCCGGGCGGACCTCTTATCGCGGTGTGATAAGGTTTTTGTAGCTTGGTAAACTGTTGAAATAAAAGTAAAGGCAGGGCTGTATTAAGAACAAAGTGATATAGATACGTAAAGATAGTGAAAGGAAATAAGTAAATCAAAATGGACAGTGACGATTATTCAACAGACGAAGGGAAAAGGAAAAGAGTTAATGATGGCCAAGGAGATATTTTTGTAAGTTCAAATACGCCAAGAACGCCTTCAAAGGATAGTAAAATAAGTGAAGATAAATTAGACATGTTAAGGCATGCATGCATTAGACATGCTGATTAAGGAATTAAAGACAGAAGTTCTTCAAATTAAAACCGAACACGTGGAAACAGGAAAGGAAATTAAAATATGTATTTTAAGGGAGAATCAAAAACTGCGGAAAGAAAATGTGGAAATAAAACATGAAAACCAAAAGATTAAAGAAGAGCTAATAGAGATCAGGGAGAAAATGGAATGGATAGAGAAAGATAAATGAAAAAACAATGTAATTATGAGTGGAGTTAAAATACGTACTGAGGACCAAAAAGCATTAAAGAACTATCCAGAGTTTAATCAAATCATATCTGAAAATAGAAATTGATATCAGAAATGCACGTAAATTAGGAGAGAGGACATGTTTAATAGACCTTAAAGGGGAAGAAGACAAAGAGAAAGTTATGAAGAATAAATACAAGCTTAGAGAGATTCATGAGGAAAGAATATTTATAAACGAGGACTTAACAAAAAAGGAACTGGAAAGAGCGAAAAAAATAAGGGGATTTGCAAAAGAAGAAAGAAATAAAGGTAGATCAGTTAAAATAGGTTATAACAAAGTTAAGGTAGATGGAGTAGAGTGGAGATGGAATAAAATCGCAGAGAAATTAGAACCTGCTCGAACAGATGTCCAAAAAAACTAGAAGAAAATATTTGGGATAGAAAGGAGATGTATAGGGCAATGGAAACGGATTATGATTTGAGGAGCAAGAAGGAAAAAGAAAAGGAGGGAAATTATGGGAAATTGGAAAAACAAAATTGGGATATAGAAGTTAAAAAAAATGTAAAGAAAAATAAGGATGGAAAAATATATGTGGCTACATGGAATGTCCGAGGCACTTACACGGAAGGCGCACTTATTAGACTGACACAAATTATGAGCAATTATGCGATAGATATTATGGCTATCCAAGAAACGAAACAAAAAGAAAATTTTACCCAAGAAATAGGAAATTACATATACTTTAACAGTGGAGCAGATGATAGGATATTTGGAGTTTTTGGTGACAAAAAAATTAAAATCGGAAATAGTAGAATTTCTGTCCATTTCAAATAGATTATGCAAATTAAGAATAAGAAGTAAATACAGGAAAATAAGTATTATTAATGTACATTGTCCAACAGAAGAAAAAGAAGAAGAAGAAAAAGAAGAATTTTATGAGAGAATTGAAGGAGTCTATAATAAAATTCCAAGATACGATGTCAAAATGGTAATTGGAGATTTTAATGCAAAGATAGGGAAGGAAGAAATATATAAACCGATTATAGGGAGCCATAGTAAGCATAATCAGAGTAATGAAAATGGAAAGAAACTTATAGAGTTTGCAACAGAGAAGGACCTACGGATAGTAACAACATTTTTCCAACATAAGAATATACATAAGGGTACATGGACTTCACCCAATGGAAAGACAGTAAACCAAATAGACCACGTAACGATAGAAAGTAAACATATTAACTACGTATTAGATGCAAGAAGTTATCGAGGGGCAGATTTGGATACAGATCACATGCTAGTGAAGGCAACGTTAAAATATAGAAAGCCGACTATAGGGCAGAAGAAAGGAAAAGTAAATAGTAAGTATGATGTTGAAAAATTAAAGGAGAAAGAAATTGTAAATGAGTTCCAAAGGAGGATTAAGAGGGAAATAACCGGAAGTGATGTAGAAGAAAAATGGCAAGAATTTGAACAAATTATGGCGGATGGTGCACAAATTTTGAAGAACGATGAAAATAATGTGAAGAGTAAGTCCTGGTTCAATGAGGAATGTAAAGAGGCAATACTTAAGAGGGAGAAAGCGAAAATGGTATTCATAAAAAATAACACGACGAATAACAGGGAACACTATGACAAATGTAGAAAAGAGGCCAAAGTGGTATGTAGAAAAAAGAAAAGGGAACACATAGAAAAATAAATGCAGAACCTGGAGGACAAATATGAAAAAAAGAGAATAAGGGAGTTTTACAGGGGTGTAAAGAACGAAAGAGGAAGAGATCAGCAAAGCAAACAATTGTTTTGTAAAGATAAACAGGGGCAACTTGTGGGAGGAAGTCAAGGAAGTGTGGAGAGATGGGCGGAGTATTTTCAAGATGTATTTGGCGTAGAAGAAGAAGAAGAAAGTGATGAAGAACATTACCTAGGACTGAATGATTACGAAGAGGTGCCAAGCAAAGAAGAAATAGGAGAAATTATTAGATCGTTAAAAAATCATAAGGCACCTGGTGAAAATGGCATAGTGGCAGAAATGTTGAAAGCGGGGGAACAGGAAATGGAAGAAAAAGTATATGACATAATAAAAGAAGTATGGGAAAAAGAAGTGATGCCTAATAGATGGAAACAATCGTTAATATGCCCCATACATAAAAAAGGAGATCGGATGGACTGCAATAATTATAGAGGCATTGCGTTGATGGATACGGTCTATAAGGTAATGGCGATAGCAATTAAAAAAAGAATAAATTTAGCGACGGAACAAAAAATTGTGCAGTATCAATGTGGATTCAGAGAAAATAGATCAACCATAGATCAGGTATTTGTTTTAAAACAAATAATAGATAATAGTATAGATCAGAATCTGCCTCTTTATATGGTATTCATAGATTTTAAACAAGCGTACAATAAAATAAAAAGATCAAAAATATACAGTTCTATGGAGAGCATGGGAATAAAAGGAAAATTAATAAAACTCATACAAATGACTCTAAACGATACGGATTACAAGGTAATGATTAATGGTCAAACGTCAAAAAAATTTAGAGTTAGGAGAGGTTTACGCCAAGGTGATCCCCTGTCAACAACGTTATTTAACATCGTACTAGACTCGGCAATCAGAGAAAGCGGAATACAAACTACGGGCACAATTTACAGACAAACAAGTCAGATAATGGCCTACGCTGATGACATCGTGATCCTGACAAGAACGAAGAAGAATCTAATTAACACAATTAAAAAGTTGGAAAGAACAACATGGAACAGAGGTGGTTATAAATGAAAACAAAACAAAATATATGAAGATAGATAAAACTCCAGAGGTTAGGCAAAACACAGGATGGTAACGGAAGGGAGACAATATTATTTTGAGGGAGTGAATAAATTTAATTACCTAGGAGTCACAATAACTATCAATGGTGAAGAAAAAATTGAAATACAAGAGAGAACAGGAAAGGGAAATAAGTGCATGGGTGGCTTACTTAGGGTATTCAGGTCAAAAAATATTTGATTTATGGATGTGAGACCTGGAAGCTTAAGGGGGCGATTTAGTATGTATATTTTTACCATGTAACAGAGCTTCAGATGAGGACACAAATCGTCGAAGAAACTAACATAATTGAATATTATTATATATCAATGTATTCGCAATGGTTCCCGCTAGTGTGTGAAATAAATTTCAATGCTCATGAGAACAGAAGAATAATTTAAATAAATGCCAAAGTACCTCAATTTTTATCATACTGTTAGTCTGTCAATATATTGGATTTACGACGGAACTAGGTCAGGCACAATAACCAAACTACTTCACCCACTAGAGCGGACACTTAGGATCGTTTGTATTTAATTTTCAGATTAATATTTATTAACAATTCTATAATTTGTGTCCTCAAGTAAGATGACAACATTTTACACACGACTCCATGTTTATTCTATACTTAAACCAGAATTGTAGTGATTTTCTATCTCAAACAAGAATTTGTAGCTATAATTAGTTTGTATACTTTGTCACAGGTGTCGCTACCCTTGAAAATGAAAGCGAAAACACAGAGTTGGCTTATTAAAAATGCGTGCTAAAATAAAGCATAAGGCATAGAAAATATAGTACTAACGTTATTACTATATTTTCTATGGCATAAGGTGGCCATATTCTTAGCCGAGAAATACTGAAATTTCTGGCGTTTTTAGGTACTGAAATCTTTAAAAGTAGAACGTGTAGAACAAAAGTAAGCACAAAAATAAAATCCATGATGTTTTGTTTATTCATTGTTACCATTTAAATTTTCCCAAATAAAATAATAACTAAAAAAAAAGCGTTTGTAAAACATGCGTTTGATGTTATCCTAACCCCACACTTTAACAATTATTTTCACGTACTTATAAATAAAAGTAAACAATTTTATATGTAGGACTAAGCAAGTAAATGTTATAAGAATATTTACATGTGGAATTATATATAAAAAAGATAGTATTTTCGTAGATTTCAGTACCTAAANCGGGTCCGGGGGCTTTTCTGTTTTTAAGTCTGCGTATTGTCAGTCTTAGTTCGTCAGGTGTTGCGGGGGGGATTATGTCATTGTCTGGCTCTCTGTCGACGCCTCGGGCCGCGCGCTCAGCCACTATCTCGAATTCCTCGTCTTCCTCGGGCAGCTGAGGCAGTCTACACTGCAGTTCCAGGCTATCGGCGAAAGCCTCGGCCTTTTTCTGGTTCGTGTAAACTACCCCCACACTACTGTGGATTGGAGGAATTTTACGGCGAGCGGTCTGTCGCAGGGCCCTCTGCGTTTTCCAGAGGCTGTTGTCTTGTGGATCCAGCGACTCCAGGTGCCTAGCCCAGTTATCCTGGGCCAGTTCATCCAGAGCCGCCTTCACCCGTCTGTTAAGTACGTTTAAGTCATGTCTGTGTCGGGGGAGGCGGGTGCGGGTGGCAAGCCGTTTCGCACGTCGTCTGTCACGTATTAAGTTTTTTATGTCATCGGGGAGGGTGCCCCGGGGGTTTGTCAGTCGGGGGACAATAGTCTCCGTCGTAGTCTGAGTCAGGGCGTTTTTAATGTCAGTCTCAAGGGAGAGGATTGCCGCCTCCAGATCATGGGTGGTTTCGATGACTGGGAGCGCCATGTTTCCTTGCATTACTGTTCGGAAACGCTCCCAGTCAGTGAACCTCCTCGTGAAGGTGCCTTCATATCTCTGTCTTCGCCCCAGATCCAGAAATATTGGATTGTGGGCGGAAGACCCTTCGTATTGGGTGGATATTTGGGCATTTAACGGTATAGATTTTAAGAGGGCAATGTCGATAACGTCGGGGCGTCCTACGGGTCCGTAATGTGTCGGTTCTGTCGGTCCGAGTATCGTCAAGTCGTCGTGTCTGTCTTGGTAATTCAGCAGGACGCGACCTCTTGTGGTCGTCGTCCCGCTGTGCCATATGGGGGACTTCGCGTTGAAGTCCCCGATGGCAATTGTCTGGGGCCAGGAAAGGATTTTGTCTAAGTCATTGTCAAGTAGTGGTAGTCTGGGTGGGTGGTAACAGGACACCACCGCAACGTCTCCATGCCGTAGCGATCTCACCGCTATCGCCACGGCCTCTGTGTTTTGAGTTTGGAGCCGTTGCAGCGGATAGTGGTCGATGCACTTCTTTACTATGAGTGCAACACCACCCCCGTTACGGTTTCTGTCATGTCTGTATATGTCATAGTCAGGGATGGAGGTACGGGATGCCTCGCTGAGGTAGGTCTCCTGGACAGCCATAACGTCTATGTTTAGACGGTTCAAGATGTCCACGAGTTCCGTTTTTTTGGCCCGGAACCCGTCAAGGTTCCAGGACGAAATTCTCAGCGAGGAGGGTTGGGAGGGCCGACGAGCCATTAGAAGTCGAATAATTTTTGCATATTCGACACCATGGTCGTCAGCTGGACGCAGAAGTCCTGAAGACGCTTTGTTGCGTCAATCAGGGCCGCCGCGCCCGGTTGGGAGGGTGTCGTGTCTGTGTGTGTGCGTGTGGTGAGGTGTTGCGTTATTGTTTTTGTGTTTTGTGTTTTTCTGGTCATGTCAGCGTATGTGCGTCCTGGGGTTGTGTTTGGGGTGGGTAGGAGGGGCTGTCTGTGTGTTTGTGTAGTGTTTTGTGTCGTGTGTGTGTCTGTGTTTTGTGTTTTTGTGTTTTTAGCTTTGGGGTACTGAGGGCACCCCATATAGCTGGCGGGGTGTGGCCCGGCGCAATTTGCACACCTGGCGGGCGTTTCTTTGGCCTTTTTGCATACGTGCGTGCTGTGGTTTTCGCCACATTTTACGCACTTTGGCTCAGCTGTGCACCGGGTCTGGCCGTGGCCGAACCGCTGGCACCGGTGGCACTGTGTGGCAACCCGCTGCTTTCGCTGCAGCTCTACTCGAACCACGAGCGAGCAGCAGCGGGTTACCTTCAGGATGTCCTCCTGGTTCTGTGGGGCCTGAACTAGGACCAGGGGCATTTCCTGTTTATTTTGACGGCTCGCCATGCGGTGCACTATTGCGCCGGGGAACCCTTGTCTTGCGAGGTCGAGTTGGACCTCACTTGGCGAAACACCCGCAGGTATTCCGCGTATCACCACCCTCAGCGTTTTTTCTTCGCTGAGGGTGAAGGTGTGGTACTCCTCGCCTTTGTCTGTCAGTGTCTTTGTCAATAGTCTGTGGTCATTAGGTGTGTTTGGGTATATGGCTATACCGTCTTTAGTCAATTTGGCTTTTGTGTAGTTAATGTTAAGTGTCGTGAGTATTTTTTGTACTTGCGTCCACCGTTCTTGCTTTCGCAAGATTACCGGGGGGACTTGTTTGGTTTTGTCTGTCTGTTTTTGTGTGTTTTGTGGGGTATTTTGTAGGGCGCTTGTGGAGGGTTTAGGTGTCGGGGGGCGCGTGTTTGGTGTTTGTGTCGTGTTTTGTTTGTTTTGTCTGATTTTTTATGTCTGGGGGCTTCGTCCTCGCTAGAGGATTCCGCTGTGTGTTTTTTGCGTTTCTCTGTGCGTGTGTGTTTAGGGGTGTGTGTGTGGGGTGTGTGTGTGTGTGCCTGTCTGGGGTATATTGTCTGTCATTTGTTTGTTGATGAGTTTGTCGAGTTTTTGGTGTAATTTAGTGGTGTTTTCGTCCGAAAGTTTAATTGTTTTTTGCAAATCGACGATTTGCTGTGTCATGTTTAGTATTTGTTGGTATTGTCGGGTGTTTTGTTCTGTCAGTTCGTGTATTTGTTGCTTTAGCGTTTCGTTTTCATGTTTTTGTGTTTGTAACTGTTCGTATAAATCTGTTTTATTGGTCATGTTTTTTGGTGAAGCGGAGACCTCTTGAAGAGGGTCTTTCGCTGTCTGTATCGTCCATGTATATGTATATGTTCTCCTCGTTTTCGGAGTCCGACATTTTGTGCGTGTATGCGTGCGTGTGTGTGTGTAGAATCTGCCTCTTTATATGGTATTCATAGATTTTAAACAAGCGTACGATAAAATAAAAAGATCAAAAATATACAATTCTATGGAGAGCATAGGAATAAAAGGAAAATTAATAAAACTCATACAAATGACTCTAAACGATACGGATTACAAGGTAATGATTAATGGTCAAACGTCAACAAAATTCAGAGTTAGGAGAGGTTTACGCCAAGGTGATCCCTTGTCAGCAACGTTATTTAACATCGTACTAGACTCGGCAATCAGAGAAAGCGGAATACAAACTACGGGCACAATTTACAGACAAACAAGTCAGATAATGGCCTACGCTGATGACATCGTGATCCTGACAAGAACGAAGAAGAATCTGCTTAACACAATTAAAAAGTTAGAAAGAACAACTTGGAATAGAGGGCTGGTTATAAATGAAAACAAAACAAAATATATGAAGATAGATATAATGCCAGAGGTTAGGCAAAACACAGGAATCAGGATGGTAACGGAAGGGAGACAATATTATTTTGAGGGAGTGAATAAATTTAATTATCTAGGAGTCACAGTGACTATTAATGGTGAAGAAAAAATTGAAATACAAGAGAGAATAGGAAAGGGAAATAAGTGCATGGGTGGCTTACTTAGGGTATTTAGGTCAAAAAACATTTCCAGAAATGTGAAAAAGAGAATCTATAAGACTGTAATAAGACCTGTGGTGATCTATGGATGTGAGGCCTGGAAACTTAATGTAAGAGAAAAAGGGACATTAGAAATTTTTGAGAGGAAAGTACTAAGGAGAATTTATGGAGGGAGGAAGGTAGGAGAAATGTGGCGAAGGAGATCAAATGAGGAGCTGATGGAAATGTACGGGGAACCATCCATAACGAATGTAATAAGGTCGCAGAGAATGAGATGGTTAGGACATGTAGTAAGACTGCCAGATGAGAGAACGACAAGGATAGTGCTCACAGGAGGTATAGAAGGTAGAAGAAAAAGAGGGAGACCCCGGACTGGATGGCTTCAAAAGGTGGAGAGAGATCTAGAGGAAATGGGCATTAGGGACTGGAGAAGGAGAGCAAGAAACAAAACTGAATGGAGGCGTATATGCAACCAAGCCATGGGCGTACTCGGCCCGTAGTGCTGAATATATATATATATTAGGTCTCGATTGGTTCACTGATCAGATAAATAAATTGCCATAACCTATACCTATTGTACGTTACAAATACGTAATAATAGATAACAATTTAACTATCCGTTTATTTAACCAAATATTAATCGAGACTTAATATATTGTCTTTAATTATTGTAATTAAATCACTGCATTTAANTATTAGTCTGTCTGGTATATTATTTGTCGGGGGTCGCAATTTTAAAGAAATGTATTCTAAAATAATGCAAATAACTGATAAATAAAGTAAAAACTTACCTGGGCATAACCCTGGCACAGGTACCTGTAACAAAGATGCCGACGGCCTCTATACTTAAGCCGGGGATTAGGTCGGTGGTTAGGAGGAAAGAAAGGGATTCTTTCCAGGTAGCCTTAATAAAGGCAGGTAGATCTTGCTCGTTGCAATGCACTTCACTTCACAATAAACACGTCTGCTCAGTTCGGCCGCTCGCTCGAGAATGATGTGACCGAGAAACACAACACAAGACGACATCCCCCTCCTTCCCGCTAACCTTTTCTGTGTCAGAGACAGCCAGGATCAAGAAACGAAGACAACGACACACCCACACACACACACACACACACACACACACACGCGCGCGCACGCACACCCACACCCACACACACACACAAACGCACACACGCACACACGCACACACACACACACAAAAGCAAGCAAGTCCCACAAAGCACCTACACCGGCGCATTCGCGGTCGGGGGTCGGGGTAAACGACACATGGGGCCCACCTACGAAGACTGTCTAAGCCTACACGAGATGAGGTATCCCCCTCGATCCCAAATCATTGAGGTTAATTTCTGGCGCGTATGGGATAATAAATAAAATTTGTCTGGCAACCCGTTTTACTCGTCTGGCAACACTGTTTATTCATTGTCATTTTTGTCTATAAATTTTGTAGTAGTAAGGTTATCTATCTTAAAGTATATTAATTATTATTGTTGAAAAATGAAGAAACAGTTTTTTCGTGTTAAACAATTAGCAGATCAAACGTTTTTAAGGTAAGTTTGAAAAGCAAAGGAATAATAAAAGTATATAGTTTTTTTACTATTTACAAAAGATAACGTAACGTAAATTATGCAAAAATATGTGTAGTTATATTTTATATTGTATACAGTACTTCTTAACAAATAGTATAGTTCATATTTAAAGAAAAGTTAATAGTCAGTTTTTTTTTAAAGGATATAGTTGAAATACAACACAATAAAAAAATTTTTGGAGGTACAAATGTTTATTAATACTTTGTTCTTGTTTTTTAGTTAAAATGAATTTGACATCAAGTTATCTAATCAGTATTTTTTTGTATTCAGGAAATTCTTTAAATTATATCTAGCAAGGTATTATGTTTTAAAAAAAATATATGTTATAAAGAAATAATACCTTGCAGGTGGTCCGAAGAGACATTTGGTAGCGAAAAGAGAAAAAAATATAACGATAACGGGTTGTTTAATTCTCTTAACTATATTTTCCAAGATACTTTTTCTACTCATATACAGGGGCAACTTTTAATGGAAATAAATGGATTTATATCAAGTTACCGTAATAGAATTAGCTTTTGATTTTTTGTTGAGATTTTCAAAAAATGTAAATGTTTTATGAAACGTCACTAGATTTACTGTAAAAAGGTATGAGTGTTATTTGTCGCTATTACATTGTTCTGAAGAAATATGCATTTCAATTTTCAACTGCAGGTATACAGTTTTTTTTCGATGTTTAGTGTAGGGATCTGGGAAAGTAGCAGAGATATAAAAAAGCTTAAACGAGGAAAGATGTGCAGTTTTATTATCCTTATTAAATGTCACTTTTATTTTTTGATAAAACCTCACAGCTACCTAGATATTTGAAAAAATTCGAATATGACCAATTCCTTCAGATGCGTATAGCTCCATTGCTATTTATTTTACACAAAATTTTATAATTACAATGTTTCAGGTTTTTGCAGTGTTAGTAAGACAGTGTGATCAAATTGTTCGGGTACACTTTCGATTTCAAATTGTAACAGAAACTTCAAGTTTTTTAAATGTAAAGCAACCCTAACGTGTTTCTGAGACGTGTCTAAAAATCATTTTAATTTTTTCAACTTCAACACCCTGTATCCCGAAAACTAAATGTTTATGAGCAACATTGTATATGACTCTTCCCCATTAATTTTCGTCATAGAATTAACACATTCATTCCATTCGAAATTGCCGCTGTTATAGGGAAGGTGACATGACATCTGTTAAGTAGAGTGTTACTATCACTGTTTTTTAAATATTTTTGGGTAGGCAATTTTTTGAATTATTTTAAGAAGAAATGTTTATAAAAACGTCCTGAAATACAGGTTGTTAAAAGTTTCAAAATAATCTCATGTACGTTTTTGCAGCCAATCATTTGCAACCATTTGCAGTCACCACAATCACACATAAATGACCCACAATCTTTGACTGAACTATTGTACTAAGTCTTCTAACATTACAGGAAAAAATGTAGTTCTTCGACGTATCCGATTACAGATGTGCTAGTGCTGTCCATCTGTAATCAGGTAAAAAAAGGTGAAATCCAATGTGCTGCATATTTTGGTTTGCGTATGGACTACATAAATATAGATCCGTCGATTTGCAGTGGCATATTGTTAGTTCTGGCTCTTTAAATAGTAAAAGACATATAAAATATATTATATACATTTATATATTCTCAATGATTGAAAGAATATATTTTCTTGAGTGTCAAACAATAATTTAAAAAATATTGTTATTTAGATAATACAAAGTAATAAACCTCTTTTCCTCATTTTAGTTATATAGTCATACCTCAAATTAAAAGATATAGTTTATAAGGTGCATAGAGAGATATTAACCTTATTTTTGCTTATTCTCCCATATTAGGTGTTACAAAGTTGTAAACAATTCCTTTCTAATAACCCCAAAAGTAAAAGTCTTAACGGATTAAAATCCGGACAGCGAGAAGGTCAAGAAAAGTCACTACCTCGACCAATCCAACGGTTTAGAAATGCTTGATTTAAATGATCTCTCACCAATTGACTATAATGAGCAGGGGCACTTTTGTGCATGAACCATATTTGTTGTCTAGTATACTTTGAGAGGAAGTTCTTGCAGTTCAACCTTGCAGGTAGAGCGATAGGCCCCAAAATAAAATTTCCTATAGTCCCGCACCAGACAACTGAAAATTTGTGTTGGAAGTGATGCTCTTTTATTACGTGTGAATTTTCTTCGCTCCACACGTGAGAGTTTTTCCAATTAAAAACACCTGTACGGGTAAAACAGCTTCATCTGTAAAAGCAATTCTCCTGAGAAAAGTGTGATCCCTGTTATTTAACTGGAGAAATCGTTAACAAAATGTTCATCTCAGCGGGCGGTCTGGGTTTAAGAGATTTTGTACAGTGTGAAAATGGAAATTGTAACTGCTGCATGTGGAGCATAGTTAAAATGGTTTTGCCGTCAACTCCTGTGACTGCCGACAAACGATGAATACTAATTCCGGGATTTTCTTCTATTCTTTCTAGAATTTGTTCTTCGTCTTGTACCCTTCTTTGAATGTACCTTCCTTTTCGTGAATTAGACCAAAAGTTTCCAGTTTCTCCTAATCTAATGAATAAAGAAGCAAACAATGTATGTGAAGGCTGTCTGCGATTCGGATAAAGTTGTTGTAAAGTAGCACGTTCACTAAAATATTACTGTGCCACTATATATACCACTACCATGTCTCCTCATTTTCAAAATTCATAAATTCATTGTGACGAGGCATTTTCAGAAAAAAACTTTTGCCAAATACAAACTTGGTAGTGACTTATCGAAATTGTCATGTTGTTATGGATACGTACTTATTTCCAAAAAATATGGGGTATGTGTTAACACGTTGAAGGACAGTAGAAATTTTTGTAGGTTACCAATTTTGGCAGTACAGTTTTTTGAGAGATAACTGATTTTGAAGTATTACTAACTATTACTGTTACTAAAAAATAAGTGAGAACACATATTTTCGTAGTTTTTGACTACATTTATTTATGGCGCTGATGGACGTTCTGCTACAATAATAAGTGTTTAACTATCGCAAAACTGACACAACGCTGATATGCGTTCAACGCTGTACAGCATTGCGCCATATTACGACTGCAAAGAACATCATTGCCGTGGCACAACGCTGATCAGCGTAATTTGTTCTTGTTGAATTAAAAGTAAACACTTAAGAAAAACTGCTTTATTTTCAAAAACACATTACAGAATAGGTATTATTTAAACATTAAATAGGTTTCTTCATTTCATGCCACTCCTGAAAACATTCAGGACATAATGGTGGCTCCTCAACACAACCATTACACCGGTACCTTGTCTCCTTACGTATTTTTTTACTTCTACATAACCTGCATTTAAAAAAAAAAAAATTTTTGTTCGACTTTGGGGTTGGTTCACCAGGGTTTCTTTCAGGCCAGTGGCCTTGTGAACTTGGTCCAGGAATCACGTGCTCGGTTTCATAAGAAGCCTGCTCTGGACGTCGGTTGTCATGCTTTTGGCGCCGTATCAAATGTTTTGCTTCAATATTACTAGGTAGTTGAATTAGACTTTTTATCAATTCATCTCTAAAATGAAGAAATCGGTATTTTCGAGAGTTTCCCTTACAGAATTTTCGAGTCAAATAAAATGCATTCCACACTGTAACATCAAGCAAGTGAAAGAAAACCTTCTTGTACCAGCGTATTGTTTTTCTGGGGGTTGAGTAAGTCGCAGTCATTTGATCGCAGCGATCAATTCCTGACATGTGATCATTATATGTGGAAACTTCTATGGGTTTCATTTGTTCTTTTCCATAACGATTTTTCACTCTAATCATGTGAGGGTGATTTCGAGTAGTTATGACCAACACGTCCCGTTTGTCCCTCCATTTGGAAACATACACTTGTTTTCTGCGAACCCAAAAATGTTTGCCCTTCTTTAGTTTTCTTTGAACTAAATTTTTTGGATTACTTTTCCGATTGGTTCTTAGGGTTCCATTGGTATGAGTCTTACAATTTAGCAGCTTTTCGGACAACTCATAGCTATTGTAGTAGTTATCCATAAATAATTCATGGCCCTTCATGAGATATGGTTTCATCAGTCTCATGACGACAGCTTCGGTTTTAGTGTTATCTGATTCGTCATCCTCTTCTACAGGACTACTATATAATTCCATATTTAGAAGGTATCCGTCAGACGTCGTAAGCTCAAAAAATTTGAGTCCATATCGGGACTTTTTGTTCTTTATGTACACCCTGAACTTCAGTCTCCCACGAAAGTATAGTAATGATTCATCAATTGAAAGTTCCTTAGAAGGACCATAGGCACTCTGAAATTGCGATATTAGCATTTCTATGAGAAGTTGAATTTTATCTTTGCCTTTAGAATTGACTGGAGAACAACACAAAACCCTCAGTATTTGCTCGAATCTTCTAGCTGACATTATATAGGAAAAAATTGGGTGGAAGTACAATGTATCCGAATATGAAAAATAACGACGCATGTTTTTAGTAGAAACTTGGCCTTGTAACAGACACAACCCCAAAAATTTTTTCATTTCTTCATTGCTTATTGGGCGAAACCTTGCTTCTCTACTATGTCGCGTTTTAGGTCTATTAGTATTCATCAAAGCTATACCATAATTGTTTGTGCATTGGACTATGTAGTCCAATATATTTGGAGTGAAAAGACTTTCAAATAATTCCATTACTGTTGAACCTGGACCGATATTTATTTTCAAACAATTGCTGCTCTCATCGAAGTTGAAGTCAGGAATTGGAGCAGTGGTACTTTCCCATGAATCAGTATCGGAAGGAACTGGCGTAGAAGGCCTCGGTGAGGGTGGCGGAGAAGCCTCTGGAGAAACGACGCCGTTGTCAGGTAAAGGTTCAGAAGAATCTGAGGTTGTTTGTCGATTCGGTTCTTCCGGTATCAAAGATTTTTTGTTCTTACGAGCAAATCTTTTTTTTCTTGATACAGTGGATTTATCTGAGTCAATCGATGACGTACTTTCATCAGATTCTGATGAAGGTTTCTCGTAGTTCATATCAGAACCATACTCGCCATCACTATCTGCAAATGGATCTTTTTCTTCATCTGTAGACACTTCGTCAAGTAAGGTGAGCAACCGTTGCTGTTCTCTTTCATAGGGATCTTTACTGTTTTGACCTTCCATCTGAAATTTATAAAAACAACCTATTACTAATAAAAAAACTTTCTAAAACAGCAATAACCTATTTTTCATATAATTACATTGATATGCGGTATGAATGTATTTATTATTTATTCAACCTATAAATATTACGAATTATATGCAAATGTTCAACACATACTTACTGTTTTACAATAAATAATAAACTAATTACTAACAATAGGCCCATTCAGTAAAATTTTTTTATTGCATATTTCAAAAGTTTACCCTTTAATTAGTTAGTATGCCAAAAATAAATTTTTTGTTTCAACGAGAAATGTGTGAAATAAATTAATGAAAACAGAGCGCGGAAAAACGTTGAGCAACCATTGCCTGACGTCATAATACCGGTACGGGCGACTGGCAGAACACTCCTCTCGCTCTCATCCCATTCTGTGTTAATACATACGGTGTGTGGTTCGCTTGGCAGTTTCGTTAATCATTGTTTTTAAGTCTAAATGGGTCGAAACCGAGAATTGTACAAATATTAAATAGTTCCGGGCTGCAAAAGTACCTCAGGATCGACTCCGAATAAAATATTTATTTCATTACCGAAAAATGAAAAGTTTGTGTGATGTTATCCACGGTTTCCCCAGCCACGGTATGCAACTCAATACCACCTTCGTTTTTCTTTGGTTGCACGTCTAGGGGGTTGTAAAATATTATTATTTGAACATTTAGAGCACAATTTTCAACTTTATGCCGGAAAAAAAATTCTACCCTATCTAAATGTTCGTGTTCACAAAAAATTCGAAATACGTCGGCGAGAGGGACCTATAAGCAGTTAAGAACCACTCTCGTTTTTCTTTGGTTCCCCGGCTAGGGTTTTGTAAATATTATTATTTCAACATTTAGAGCAGAATTTTAAAATTTATACCGAAAAAATAAATCCATCTAAACGTACCCTTTCACAAAAATTTCGAAATACGTCGGCGAGAGGGACCTATAAGCAACAGAGAACCACCCTCGTTGTTCTTTGGTTGCCCGTCTAAGGGGTTATAAATATTATTATTTAAACATTTAGAGCAGAATTTTCAAATTTATGTCGAAAAAAAAATTCTACCCCATCTAAACGTTCCCGTCCACAAAAATTTCGAAATACGTTGCGGGAGGCACCTATAAGCAATTTATTTAAATAATAATATTTTACAACCCAAAAACGAGGGTGGTTCTGAGTTGCTCGCACATACACGTCGTCGCATACATCCACAAGTACCGAGTCTAGTACGTTGGGTACATTTGTACAAAAATGGAAAGCACCAGAAAATGTAGAAAAGCGAACCATTTATGTCATTGAGAAAAATCCGAAAATGTATTTAGATATTCCAAGACATTCTATGTTTATAATAAGTAAATATGTTGTGTGAAAAATGCATTTCAACAAGACTTGATGTATATCTCTTATACACTCTCTATTTATACACTTAAAAATATAGGTATATAATATAGGTAAAAGTATAGCATATATCTACACATCTCTCCGACTGCTCGCGACTTGATCGCCGAGTGGCCGGTATCGTGACGTCATTAGCTGTTCTCTCGCAGTGTTGACCTTTTTAAGGGTCTTACAAATTCAGACTTAAATATATCACTTATTATTAATCCTATTGACCTAATTTTTTAAAGATATATTTAAGTGGTTAAATACTATCAGAAAATGAAAGAAAAAGTTTAAAATTATATATCACTGAATGGGCCTATACTAACCTTTCTAACACAAAACACCACGTTACGATATAAAACACAAAAATCACCTAATAACGCACCAACATACAGCACGGCAGTGCATGCGCGACTAAATGCGAACTGCATGCTACTTGGGACGCTGTACTGCGTTCTGTTTCAAGTTGTCGCAGATATGTATAAATTTGGAGAGGGGATGAGAAGTGTAAATATATTTGAAATGCGTGACACTACGCCACTAATGTTCGAACGTATTGTGACAGTGCCGATTGGATTCTCATTATATTGTATGGTAAATGCAAACACTGAAAGGCGTCGTGTCATTTTTAAACCTCGAGCTGAAGACGCAGATCAGCGTCGTGTCATATTACACCTTAAGGAAAAGACGCTGATCCACGTCTCTGTCCTACAACGTGTTAATAAATATTTTCTGTAATATCTTCATAACTGAGCATAATTTCGACTTTGATAGGTATACATTTTTTGTGTAGAATAAACATCTCTACCTATTTCAGATAGTTGGCTGTAAAAATTTAAACGTACAAAAAACTTACAGAAGAATATTCATTAAGGGTTGTAGTAAAATGAATGACCTGTATAATTTAACCTAATAGGAACATAATCCCTGCATACTGTAGTATTGTCATTGGGGTAGAGGTATATTTTATGTTAATCAGAAGAGAGTTCAAGTTAAGACTAATTTTATTTTCTATAATTACAATATTTTCACCTGAATTTCCATATTGGATGGTGTTCTCATTAGAATTATAACTCCACTTCACTTAATTTGATAGTTTTTACATTACTGCTTCTTTTTTTCACTAGGTACTCTAAACGGTATAAGTGCTTTTATGTCCTTGATTATACTTGCAATAATTTGTGTTTTAAACATTTTCGTGCAAAAGAATATTGCAAAGCAGCAAATCAATAGTAGCGACAAAATTACTTTTGTTCCAGAAATGATTATCGCTGAATAAATTTGCGGATTTGTGCTATCATTATTTTGGTTGACTAAAATTTTTTCTTTTGTATTCTGGTTCCCCATTTTGTTTGATTTAAACTTCTTTTGCAAATGCACTACATTCTGGAATCTTATAATATCCTGGCATTTTCTGATTATCCTGGCAGTATCGCCATGTGGTCTTTGGGTTAGAGATATATTTTATGTTAATCAGAAGAGAGTTCGAGTTAAAACTAATTTTATTTTCTATAATTACAATAAATATAACTTTTGCTGAGTAGGAAAAATGTATGTCATTGCTCGGACGACCGGATCTAGGATCTTTGACCCGTTGCGTATTGCATGCAAAGTTGCAAGTAGCGGTTAATGACAGTACAATGCTCCATGAAGACAAACTAAGCAACAGCAAATTTTGCTCACATCGGTTAACTGGGTTTTGAGTTAAGGAGGAACCAAGAAATAAAAAAGGAAACTTTAACACCCTGTAACTTTTTTGCAGTAGTTTTCGTTTAAGCAAGTTTGGTTAAATCGACACCATTTGGGTTCTAAAACTTCTAAATTATAGGAATAGGTTTTCGAAAATTCAACATTTTTAGATCTTAAGAATGTGGTGAAGGTGACAACTCTAATTATGTATTCCAATGCAGCAACACAAAGGGTTACGAGCCAAGAATGTCATATAATAATAAAATTTAATCAAGTACCATTTTTTAACATAAACTATATAAAATCAATAATACAAATTAATAGAACTACAGTTTCCAAAAAAGTCCTATCTGGTGACAAGGAATAGATAGATATTATGTTTTCATAAACCAAGGTGATATATATAATAATATGTAGTACCAGTTATCAAAATTGAATTATCTTATCAGGAAAATTTTCTCAGTTGATGCATATTGATTTACAATCTAAACTCGCCAGCAAAAAATACAGTCTAATATTTTGCAAAATTTTAGAATTTTTATATATCTCCACCTATTTTGTTTATTGTTTCGGCATGTTGTAAAAAAATTCAACAGAATTTTGTTACTTTTTAATTTTGAAAACAAAAAAATTCAAATATGTCGCGGTTTACTATACTAGGCAAATCAGAATCTAGATTTGATGGCCTAAGCTTGAAACACACTGTGGAGTAATTATGAAACTTGGTGAAGTTCTTTTGTACTTTGTTACAAAGCTTTATTTTTAAAAAATAAATACTTTATTTTTTCATCCCAATATATGAAATTTTTAACTAAGTTACTTACACAATGTCAGTAGTAAAATTTTGCAATTTTAATTTGGGGATAACGGTGAATAAACAAAATAATCGTTACAGAATTTAATTTCAGTAACTGAATAGATACTTATTAACAATGAATATTTAACTGAAACAAATGTGTGATTATATCACTTTATTGAAATGAGCATGTTGCAAACTACTATTTGGATGATTCAATGATTAGACTGATCTGCATGTAACCGTGATCTTAAAACAAGTAATTTTTGTCATCTTGAACTTGCATTGCAAGCTGAAAATGGAGCAATCTCTCAAGATCAAGTTTTAAATCTTGACAACACATCGACTCCATGTTGTTAATCCAGCAAGAAATTATTGAAGATTATCGTATGTATAGTATTGTCGCGGTTAAATATTAATTTTTAGGTATGAATTAGTGAAATGAAATTTTTTACCCATTTTATTCATTTGTGGCTGTTACAAATTCGCTTCTCACTACAGGGATCTTGGAAACGATAGGAGATACGAAGTAGCTTAAATGGGGGGAAAATTGCGTTATCAGGGGACCAACATTATGCCTCTAAAAAATCAAGGCTAACATGATTAGTTTTCGAAATATTTGAAAAAAAAAAACGAAATTTTGGAAATCCGTTTTTGTTTAATTTCAGCCTTGTTTGAGATGATTGAGAACATTTTCTCAAGGCAACTTTTTGTGCTCTATTGAATGGGATAATCAATCTTTATATGTAACGTTTATAATAATATGCAATCCTTCATTACCCCCACTATTGTACTGCCTCAGCTCAAACCAGATTCAGAAGTTTTGTCTCTAAAAATCCGTCATTCAATGTATTCGTTCCAAATTTATCTAATTTTTTAAAGATTTCTGTCTCTTGAATTATCGTACACTTTAGTATGCCCTTCAAGGTATCGTTAATTATGCGCATGCTGAGCAATGAACAAGCACAATTAGTCGGTAACCGTGGAACATGCACCGGTAAAGGTAATTGTTAATTGCAAAAAAATCGCGTTTTACAGTAATTATATTTACACTTATGCCGAGCATACTAAACGGTATTTTAGCAACAACAATTAATCGGAAGACGGTCGGCATATGGGCAGAGTGGAACCAAAGGGTCGGGTGACGCCCTTAAAAGTGTAAATAAATATTGCATGTGTAAATGATAGTTACATGTATGCCTATTCGAAATTCAATGGTTTTTGACATAAAGTGTACAATTTCGAAAGGGCATACGATTCCCAAAGGTCTAACTAATTTGACACCTGTATGACTGTATTAATTGCACAGGTATGACAATGATAGTTACACGTATGCCCTTTTAATATATCATCCATTACGGTGAGATTCATTATAAAAATCATCGGCATACAGTTTGTAAGGGATCTACCTGGTGGCATACATGAAAAAAGAGTGCAAATTTTTAGGTTATATTTCAACGATAGTGCCACGTATGCCATTGTTATTTTTGTTAAATATTTACCTAATTATGCCTGTTTGTCAAACGGCATATGAATCAGTTGGAACAAAATTGATTTTATCTGATAAGACAACCACGCAAATTGCCAAACGTATTGCAAACCATAGTGTCACATATGCCATTGTTATTTGTCGGTAAATATTGGCGTAATTAAGCAAGTTTCTCAACCGCATAAGAATCTGACGGGATAATTCAATTCAATATATGTATAAATTATATTATTTCGAAGTACTATTATGCTTATTTACTGAGCAGTAAATAACATTGACATAGAAACACAATAACAAAAAAAAAACCCTTAAGTCGAATAAAAAATCTACTTTTTTTCAGTTAAAACAATATTTCATTTTATTCGTTGCAGCTTTTGCAGGATCGATTTAATTTGTTATAGAAGTGTTATTTGAAAATGAAAATGTTTACAACTGTTCACTACATATTTAAAAATTCATGTTTCCTGATGAGTAATCAATCGCTTACTAAGTTTTATTCTTGGTCGCGCGCATTTACATTTACAAGATTGATCGGCTCTTCATTTTTCTTCTTATTTATTTTCGAATAATTGCATATTATTATATAAAGGAAAAATTGAACTATAAAATTTCATCAATAAAGTTTTATGAATTCGGTAAATTCATCGTGATAGCGACGTTTCACTTTGTTGTAATAATTAATACTCCGATAGTACTTACATTAATCTTGGTTTGAGTAAGTTATTATTTTTGGTTAGTGATACTATATTTTTCTTTGCAAATCAATCTAATAAATAAAAATATCCATAATTTGTGGTAGAGGCTGATTGATTCATATCAAATATATTTTTCTTTTCTTTGTAATTTTCGAATGTAAGAAAAATATTTTATTAGTAAATAAATACATGTGTTTTATAATTTATTATTATTTATAAATGACTGAAAGAGGTCTAACAATTACAAAATGTCTTATTTTATTAATAAAAAAACCTTTTCATTTTTTAACAGTATTTCGCTGGTTGGAGATGGACCCAACAAATCCTATAAGACTATGCTTGACAGGGAGCGTTCTATCCAAATATGAAAAAATATACAGGGTGTTCCATTTAAATTAACAAAGTTAACATCCGCGGACATTTTGTTTTGTTTTTCTACTACCATTTTCGAAAACTATGCCGCGTCTCAGCTACAACACTCAAAAGTGATGGAGTAATTTCGATGCTAAAACTCACAAATAGATATGATAATTCCCGCAGCCATCGTATCAGATAAAATCAATTTTGTTTCAACCGATTTATGTGCCGTTTTAAAAACTTGCTTAATTAGGTAGATATTTAACAAAAATAACAAAGGCATATGTGGCACTATTGTTTGCAATGTGCTTGGTAATTCGTTTGGTTATATTATCAAGTAAAATGATTTTGTTCCAACCGATTCGTATGCCGTTTGTCAAACTTGCATAATTATATAAATATTTAATAAAAATAACAATAGCATACGTGGCGCTATCATTGAAATATAACTTAAAAATTTGCTCTCTTTAAAACAGTTTTTTTAGTATGGGTTCCACGATAACCGTATGCCCTTTAGGAAATCAAAAGTTCATGATAAAACAGTCACTTTGCAATCTCAATTTAATTTGGCATTATCATTGTCATAACTGTGCAATTAATACACAATCATGCAGGTGTGAAATTAGTTAGGCCTTCGGGAACTGTATGCCCTTTGGAAATTGTGCACTATGCCAAAAACCCTTGAATTTCGAATAGGCATACGTGTAACTATCATTTACAAATGCAATATTTATTTACACTTTTAAGGACGTCACCAGACCCTACAGTTCCACTCTGCCCGTATGCCGACCGTCTTCCGATTAATTGTTGTTGCTAAAATACCATTTAGTATGCTCGGCATACATGTAAATAAATAAATAAATAAATATAATTAGTACTGTAAAACACGATTTTTTTTTGCAATTAACAATTACCTTTACCGGTGCATGTTCCACGCTTACCGACTAATTGTACTTGTTCATTGGTCAGCATGCGCATAATTAACTATACATTGAAGGGCATACGTGGTGAAATCATACGGTTTCTTTGCAGCGGGCTGACGGCCTATAAGTAAAACCCTGTAAAATCCACCTAGTTATTTAAAATATCACATGTAAAAATAAAACATTATTAGAGTTTTAATTTCGTGTTCGTAGTTTAATTTTTTGCAGGATATTCATACAGATACATCGGACACTCTTTCACAGCTGCAGTTACAGGTATAATAAATTCCGATCTTATTATGCTTATCTTCATTTTCAACATTTGCCAAAATGGAAACGTTTTTGAACATTTACTGTAATTTTTTAAAGTATAATATTTATTTGGAGTTTTGGTTGTTCATATGCATTTTTAAGAATTAATTTGTCATAATGAAATTAAAAATAAGGTTTTAAGTTTGAAGCAACAACTTATCAAATTATGTATGACTAGGTGATGGAGATTAAAACTCTTAGGGCCGGTACTTTCAGTCTAGATTAAATACACCGTTAACTAATCGATCTATAAATTAATCCTAGTAAACTAACTGAAGTTTAAAGGATATTGGGTACTTTACGGTTTTTTCAAACACTAGGTTAGGTAAACTGGGTTTGAATTAGGATAGTAGGAAAGACGTACGTCGTACACAAATTTTAAATTTTATGTTATGATGCATGTCATGTGTCATACATTCCTTGTCAAATCTACGATTTTTTAATTACTTTTGCGGTGTGTGTTGAGCTATAAAATGGATAACAAGAAAAAAAGGAGAACAAACTTTACTGAAAATGAAATCGGTATCCTTATGAAATTATTGGCAGCAGAGCTGAAAACAATTGAGAACAAAAAAACTGATGGTGCAACCCTTAAAGAAAAGAATAATGCATGGTTAAGAGTAAGCACGGCTTTTAATAGTATGAATATTGGTGGTGGACATAGGGACATAAATTCTTTAAAAATGAAGTACGACAATATAAAAAAAACATTAAAGAAGAAAATATCAGATAATAAAGAAAATTATAAAGGAACTGGTGGAGGTCCACCGATTGACATCAAGTTGTTATGGTATGAAGAGGAATTGTATTCACGTTTGCAACTTGGTATAGAAGGATTGCCTCCTGTTGGTGACAGTGATGATCCAGGTGATGTTACACATATGGAGAATGTTAAACAAAACCATGATAACGGTATTACTTATGATATAGATTTAAACCAAGTGCAAGAAGGTCAACAATTTAATGAAGACGTTCAGCAAAGTGGGGTAATTATTTGGAATTTTATGTCTCACAAAAGTTGATATAGATGCTATACTGTGCCATCGATTAAAGCCTTGTAATATTAATTTCCTTTTCATTTTGTTATTTTAGCACTCCAGTCAAGAAATTGATCCACCTATGCTACCAACATCAATTGATTGTGCGTTACCTAATCAAAATGAAATAACACCTTTGGTAAGACACATACCTATAATCTGTTGTATTAGGTACATTTTTTTAACTTTAGTTGGAAATCACTTACCTATGCACTATGCAGGTATCGTATAGCCATAACTTTTTTGCATTTTCCAACATGTTTTAGTCATCGAATCGATGGAATCTTAAAAAAAGAAAAAGAACGACTGTCACTGCCATGGAGAAAAAAAATAATGCAGAAAGCTTTCAGACACTAATGGAAAATAAAATAAATTTAATAAACATTCAGAAGGACTGTTACAAAGTTGAGTTGTCTACCAAGGAAGAAGATAAAACAAATAGAAACGAGGAGTGGCAGCTTAAACAAAAAATTTTGGCTTTAGACATTCAGATAAAGGAAGAACAGTACAATGAACTAAAAGAAGAGCGCGCACGGAAAAGGACCCTATTCAGTTTGCAAGAAGAAGAACAAAAAATAAAAATAGAAATATTAAAATCCGAACTGAATATGAAACTTAAACAAAGTTTGGGGCTATCTTAATTCTCATTAATAATAAATTATACACAAATCACGTGTTACTTTTGTGATAAGTAAATTATAATATAGTAATGTTAAGGGTTACATCATGTTATTATTAGCCGTTTTAAAACCGAATCTGGTATAAGATGCATATTTAATTTTTGGTCAATAAATTTTTCAAATTGACATCTTATTTCATAGACAATATGTATAACAGTGATTGGATAACCACAAAGTAATACTTATAAAACAAAAACAGAAACACATATTTATTATACATCTAATGGTTTAATTAACAAGAAAAATAGCAAATATAAATAACTTAAGGTAGTGGAAGCAAGATTGTCCTGACAGTGTTTTTGATAAACCGAAATCTATTAAAAAATTGTTCTTCTGTACACTTTTCAAAATGGTTTATGCGTGTTTTTACTTCATATGTACGCAAATTATTCACGTAGTTTATCATTTCTTCATCGTTATCATCGAATAGCTCCTCCAATTCATTCAAATCCATTATTTTTAAAAACGTCAGTTCTGTCAAAAGTATCAAAACCACGTTAATCAGGCGGTAATCGCGGATAGATGCTCCGATTAAATTTAACTACGGACACGCCCACTTTAACTCCTGGTCAATAGTTGACAGTGTTTGAAAGTAACCGAAACGAAGGGTTAAAGTTTAACCGAGGTTTATATTTATCTAATCTAGACTGAAAGTACCGGCCCTTATAATGTTTTATTGTAACGTATGATGATAATAGTCTAAATAACTAAGTGGATCTCACAGGGTCTAACGACACTTAAAGTTTACGATAATTCAAGAATCATAGAAATCTAAAAAAATTAGATAAATTTGTAACGAATACATTGAATATGAATTTTTTGACAAAACGTCTGAATCTGGTTCGAGCTGAGGTAGTACAGTGTTATTGGGTCATGAAGGCTTGCAAGAAATGTAATAAAATTTCCAGTGTCATAATTTAAAAAATGAAGTAGATGATGGTCCCTGGAGAGACGAAATGTTATACACATAAATTGATTATGCCGTTCGATAGAGGCCAAAAATTTGCCATGAGAAAGTGTTCTTCTTTTTTCAATACCACCTCAAACAAGGTTGAAATGAAACAAAAACGGATTTCCAAAATTTGTTTTTTTTTCAAATATTTCGAAAACTAATCATGTTAGCCTAGATTTTTTAGAGACATAATGTTGGTCCCCTGATTAGGCAACTTTGCCGCCATTTAAGCTACTTCCTATCTCTTACAGTTTCCGAGATCCCTGTAGTGAGAAGCGAATTTGTAATAGCCTGTATATGATCTTTTGGTCAGTAGCCTCACAGAAAAATATACGATAATAAAGAAAGATTCAATGTACTACAAGAAATTGGCAAATATTTATATCTTTAAGAATATACAGTGCAAATTGGTTATAACGACATTGCTTCATAAGCCATATTGGATATAACTACGGAATTTGGAAGTCCCGGTTTAATCCTATAGAAATACCATATTAAAAATATCATTTACCACGGCACCGTTTACAACGACATTTCGGATTTAGCGACGCGTTTTTATATACATTTACCATAGAATCTGTCGGTTATAATGACCAATAGTGATATATGGCCTTAAAACCAATGCACCGCTCTTCTGCCCGCCCTGTCAACATCCACGCTTTCGACACCAGTTAGTAAGTTTGGGACAAATTACGACTACATATAGTTATATTATATGAATTAATTACCACTTTCTATAATAATGTCGAAGAGGAATGTGTTTAATAAAGAAGAAAAATTACATATAATATATAGATTAAAAAAGGGAGAAACTAATGCAAGCAAGCAAAAGAATGTGGTGTGTTGCTACGATTTCAACAATTTGGAAGGATAGAAATAAAGTAAAGTCTCTATGATGTCTGGGGATGATAATATTCCTTCTTTTATTGTGAAAGATTGTGCTGCAATTTTAGCCCGCCCCTTATGTAGACTATTTAATCTGGCTTTAAAAACTAGAACATTTCCAAATCGTTGGAAAGAGGCCAGAATTTGTCCTGTATTTCAAAATGGAGACAAGTCTAAAGTTGAAAACTATAGACCGATATCAATTATTTCTAATTTTTCCAAGGTCTTCGAAATAGTTCTGTATAATCGTATTTATCTTTCTGATCATAACCTAATTTCTCCATACCATGGCTTTGTTAGTGGTAGGTCAACTGTTAGCAATTTAGCTGCCTTTGCTGAATATGTCGCCCAAGTTTTAGATAATAGAGGACAGGTAGATGTGCTTTATACAGACTTTTCAAAGGCTTTTGATAGGATAGATCACAAGGTTTTACTTTATAAACTTGCAAACTGGTTTTTCTAACGATTTTATTGATTTTATTGAGTCCTGCTTATACAAGAGAATGCAACATGTTAGTTACAATGGTTTTGACTCTTGACTCTTATGTAGCAACCTCTGGAGTACCTCAGGGTTCGTTACTTGGTCCGTTACTGTTTGTTTTGTTCATTAATGATATAAATGAAGTAATCAGCTGTCGTAAGTTATTATATGCAGATGAATTAATAGTACATTGTGTAACAAGTGAGGAAAAGTTGCCAATAGCGCCACGCGGGCGCAGTTGACACACAAGCGAACCGAGTGCGGAAAGCGCCCAAGTAGCGCTGTGACAACTTTTCCGAAAGTTGCACATACTATTTTCTATCACAAGTGCCAGAAGTGCCACGGAAAGTGCCAGATAGTCACGCCGTTGTACTATCTGGCACTTTTCGAGCACATAACCCCCTACACTATAGGTCCCATAGGCGAGCGCGCGTGATAGAAAAATATTTTCATCCGTAACTAGTCTTGAAGATTGTAATAATTTGCAGAAAGAACTTGACAATATACAATCCTGGTGTGTTGAAAATAGATTACATCTTAACCCATCCAAATGCAAGATCTTAAGTTTTTCCAAAAAATTATCTGTCCATAAATTTAATTATAGTATTGATAATATTGTATTATCCGGGTGTGAGTCTTGCAAGGATTTGGGTGTATTGTTTGATGCAAAATTTTCTTTTACTGATCATCTAGTCCTTAAAATAAATGAAGTGTTACAATTTTATGGATTTATATTAAGAAACTGTAAGCAATTCACAGATATAAATGCTATTAAAACTTTGTATTTTGCGTTTGTGCGTTCTAGATTGGAGTATGCAGTGCTTGTTTGGTATCCTTTTTATAATATACGAAAGACGTTGAACGTGATCAGAGGAAGTTTTTGAAGTATCTGGTATTTAAAGATGTTGGTGTGTACCCTGAGAGGGGTATAAGTTACAGTGTGTTAATTAGTTGATTTGATATTACCAGTTTAGAGACCAGAAGAATTTGTATTTCAGTAATATATGCAAATACATGTACATACATAAATACATACTTATATTGTAAATTTATAATTTTTTCTACAAATATTTTAAATAAAATATATAATTGCTTATTATGTCTATAGGTTATAAGAACTTTAAACAAATCGTCTCTTGAAGGCCGTTATAACCGATTTTCACTGTATTTGTATTTTTACCTTAAAAGTTATACATTTATTTATACTAACCATGGGGACAACTTCTAACTAATCTCAAAGTTCAAAACCAAGATCCATATTTGTTTCTAAATTAATGGCTTTTAATAAAACAGACATATATGCATATGTCATGGAAATGAAGGATAAAGAAAATGAGAGCAAAAATATTGTCTCTTTACTCTCTTTTTGATGTGTGGTATAACTGGTATATATTGCAACCTTATTGTAATGTTTATATCCGTATTAAGCATTTAGGCAGTCAAGTTCAATAACCTCGCCACTCTAGACTTAAGTGTTTAGTTATGTTACAAGTTATTTAATATAGGGTTCATGTTTTTTTTTTCACTGCATGAAAATTTATATTCATTTAAAATTTAAAAAACTTACTCAGGGCATTTTAAATAAATTAAAATGGAATGTTCAGTCATAAACTAGAGAGTTAAAATTGAATTAAAGTATTTTAAAAATAGGGACATTTTTTTATAGTAATAAAAGTACAATTGCTATGTTACAACTATTCTGAGAGCGTAAAACTTTTAAAAATATCGCAATAACATGATAATATGATAACAGTCGATAGTGAATATTGTTTTTCAACTTTACCTGGCTACTTTGTTTTCTCAGTGTCAGTGTATAGTAAAATTTGTATCTCATTATGTTACAGAGCTGAAAAGAGTGAGATACTAAACCATGAAGAATTACAAATTGCTGATCAAAAAGTTGAATTTCTACGGGGTGCAATTACATCAATTATTAAAAAAATGGCTCCTAATGGTCCAACCAGTGAACTGGAAAAATTTATGGTAGGTTTATTTTTTTATCATATTAACTTATTTAAATTAATATTAAGAATGATATAATGTAGAATCCCCCTACTACACAAATTGATCAACTAAACTATAAAAAAAATCTTTAATAATAATTATCGTATCACGCTTAAGGAGGATTGGGTGCTTCAACAGGGGGGACGTGGGGGCCCTATACTTACCGTGTTATAAAATCATTGCTGTCAATGCAAAGAAAAATATTCTTTATGACTAGAAAGTAAGTAGATTGAGGTACTTGCTTGTAGATATTGAATTAAATCGAGTTTAAAATGCTTATACGTAATTATAACTATATTTCCATCTTTCAATTATTATTTTTAACTCAATAATAATGCATAAATAAACGCCACAAGTTGCAACAGCGCACGAGTATACTGAGTTTATTATTTGTAAGTTGGCAATCCTTGTCATGGATACAGGGTGTTTCAGTTCGAGTGTATCAAACTTTAACCACAAATAGAACTCGATAAATAATTTAGAGTTGCCTTATAAAGCAAGGGTCTTAAGTCTCACCGTTTTCACTGTACAGGGCCATATTGGTCAGTTTTTAAAATCATATTATTTCTGAAATCTTTGGTATGCTTATAATAAATTGTGTAGTGTTAACATTTACACGTTCATAATTTACTGTAAAATTTACAAATTTATGTAGGTCAATGGCGTAGGAATGAGTAGTAAAGTGGGATTTTTTTATCCCAACTTCTATGCCAATGACCGTGAACAGTTCTACATAAAAAATGTATACAGTTGAATGGGAGATCATTCTTCCGATAAGAAATTTAGTTTCTTAAGGATAGAAAATAAATTGTAAATTAATATTATTATAATGTCACGTATTAACTTAGAATTCAAAACAATATTATGTCTGTGGAGAATCAATTTGTTATAAGCATACCAAATATTTTATAAATAATATGATTTAAAAACCGACCAATACGGCCTTGTACAGTGGCATCAACTTATCGACATAAGAGTACATGGCATGCACTGTTCTTGGACAGAACTTTTACGTATTTTAGATTATCTGCAAACTGTGATTCATGTGGAAAAGTTTAAATATGATTTAGTTGCATGCATACTACTATGATGCACTTCTGTAAATACAAATGTTCCTTATAAGACATGGGTTTAAAGCGATTGCATTTATGAAAGTATAATACAATTTAATATATGTGATAGGATGTTAGTGCATCCAAAAATATTCTAAAAAATATACTGACATTATTGAAATGTTAATTTTAACATGAAAAATGATATTAAAAATGTCATAATTTATCAAAGTGCATAGGATTGTCACATGTGCTGTGATGCAAAGTATAAATATTTCATTGTTTATATGCTGCTGTATTTTTTACTTCTTGTATTGAAAGTTTATTGTATTGTATAAATAAAAAAGATTTCAAAAAACATGCTTCATTTGAAAATTTCCTATTTAATTTTATTATGACAAATTGAATTACACAAATAAACACAAGTTGAATGTAATCCATTTCTAGTAAATTGTTGTGTATCGAACGTTTATTTAAATTTCCCGCCACGTATCCTCATTCATACTCTATTGCGCTGTTGCCGTTACTCCTTCACGTTTATTGATGGCTAATCAGAACTTTTAATGTTTGAAATTTATTATTTCTCTGTGTAATGTGTGGTAATCTACTTTTTTCTTTCTCTCATCTGTTAATTAATGATTCAGGTAAATGTCTATATGTTTTTCATCTTAACATTTTCATTTTTCACCCGTAATTCACTTGTAAGGGCATTTCCCATAATAATCTATGTTAAATATTCAAAATTTTGGCATTAATTAAAAAAAAAACAATTCGAATTCAAGCATAATTCACAGAATTTGATTTCACATTGCAAAAATAATATACCTAGTAGGTATTACCTACCTTAATAATATGAAATTGGCTGCATTTTTTCGTAGCCCCCGATCCTTTTTAAGCTAAACAAGAATTGGATTTATGATTATTAATGTACAATAAGATACTCTTCAACCAACTTCATGTGACCAGTGAGCTGTGTTAATGTGGAAGAGTATGCACTACAATATAGAAAGTTAGAAAATCGAGTGGTGATATTACAAAAACTGGTAACGTGGAAATGGGAAAAATATTTGAGATATTACGTGCTACCATTGAATGCAATAAAACAATTATTTACATTCATTATTTACATAAAGATGTATTTATTTATTTGTTATTTTATTATTTATTACTTTTCTGCATTCCACATTTATAGTTTAATTTGATATTTTTGATGTGGGCTCCTTTACGTTTTTGCAATAATGCACAATGTTTACTCTATGTGTTCCGATAACAAAATGAGCTTCGCGGGACTCTCCTAAAAGGGAATCATAGTAATAAATCATATATTCTGTTTTTGTTAGTTTTGACCTGGTAGGTACCTAAATTTATTTAGTGTGCGATAAAAAAGTCAAAATTATTACAGACTACATTAAGGGGACGATTTAGTATGTATATTTTTACCATGTAACAGAGCTTCAGATGAGGACACAAATCATCGAAGAAACTAACATAATTGAATATTATTATATATCAATGTATTCGCAATGGTTCCCGCTAGTGAGTGAAATAAATTTCAATGCTCATGAGAACAGAAGAATAATTTAAATAAATGCCAAAGTACCTCAATTTTAACCATACTGTTAGTCTG
>NW_019416961.1:52207-54353 GCF_000390285.2 Anoplophora glabripennis | reverse complement strand
AAGTCAAGTTAAAAATTATTTTCCAACTGGGCTGTGTTCCTTCAAGTGTCTAGATGACACTATAATTTATTTAGATTTTTAAATTAATATTGAATACTATAAAAAAATTATTTTGTGTTGCACACTTTGCTTGGCGGCGACGCGACGACGCGGAAACCGCCGCCGCCGCGCGGAGCTATATTTTCAACGTCAAATTAAAATTATAAATAATGGAGCTACAAGTCCTGACTTATTTTGCTGAAATTTTCTCCTCTTTCAGGATCTTTTTTGAAATTTCAGCTATCTTCAATATTTTTTTAGTTATAGCTAAAAAAGGAGACTCCCTTTTTTCTCTTCGTTTTTTGTTTATAACAATTGCTATTTTTAATTGCGGATAAATTAAAAAATACTTCTTTCTCAGAATTTAATTCCGAATCCAATGTACTAACAACCATATTTTTAGGATTACAATAACTATTTTTCGCAGAAAACTCACTTCTCGACTAGACTACACTGGATATTTAATGAAAAAAGCGACGACCAAAAAAGTAATGCATTCTTGAATATGAATATAACTAACACAATTTTAATTTCATATTGTCTTAACAATCAACTTTTGCTTATCACTTATCACTTGTCACTTAGTGTAATACAAAAAAAAACATTGATTTTAAAATGTTTATTTTTTTAATTTCTTTTCTTGGGTTTCCATTAGGTATACAAGCCGGGTTTTTACATTTCCTTTTTTGCCTTCTGAAAATTAACTAAATGCAAATATGAGAATAAAGTGATATTTCATTACAAAAAATATAAGTTTGCTGTAGCGAGGAATTCCAGAACTAAATATTTTTCAAATATGCTCCTTATGTCCTATCGCGTTGCAAAAAATATATATTTTTGTATTTTCTGTTAAAGAATAACATACATCATAGCGGCACTAAAACTTTGCTGCCCTGCGTTACTCCTCGATGTATGCAGGGTGATACATTCAAGAGACTCACCATGGGTGCCTCGCTTCTCTTTTATTATAACAGATTAGAGTTGTGTCGAAAGGATTTAATCCGGATCCGGTTTTTCATTTAGACCCGCTCTTTTCAATAATTTAAATTTCGCGCCATTTTATAGCCTCAAAGCAGATTAAAATGTCAAATATTGACCCCACCCTATTTAGGTATTGGAAAGATCTCAAGTTTTTAAGAATTTTAAATTTTAATTCTGTACCTAATATTAATAAATGCGTCGAGGCAAACTAATAACTAACCTTTTTATACAAAACAGTTAAAAAGAGGGTTTGGGTTTAAACCGGGTCTTTTCAAATGGGTTTAAACCGGGTTCAAACCCTCAAAATCAAAAGACCCAATCTTTTCCTTTCTCTATAAGAGATACTTACAAAGGTTAAATTAAAACAAAGTTACGCAATTAGGAGGCTAAAAATATGGTACCAAGAAGTCAAGAATATCTCAATTTATTTTTGAAATGCATATTTGGGAAAAACTGTAATTTTTAAAAATATAATTAATTAATTTTTTCTTGTCAAGCGTTTCGTTCTTTATTTGGCCTTCCATCTTCAGGTGTCTTAACATAGATTTGTATCTCCTTGTTTTGAGTTTTGGCTCAGTAGAATATTTAGAAGACCTTTTTGTAAGGGTTAAACTTACGTTTAAATGCTAAATTAAAAAAATTGTGAGATAACCAAACTTACGTTAAAATACTAACTTTCGAAAATATGAGATAGTTGTTTTTTTTGACCCCATTTCTCTTTTGATGTAACTACTAAGAAATGGTGTCAATAACTATTTCATATTTTTGAAACTTAGTATTTTAATGTAGTTTGGCTTAAACCCTTATAAAAAAAGCCTTCTAAACATTTAACTGATCCAAAATAAAGAGATTTGGAAGTTTGGACACCTGAATATGGAAGGTCAAATACAGAACGAAATGTTAAAATTTAAACTTACTGTTTGTTGTATGTGAATAACATCATGAATTGCTACCAAAACTGCAACTATACTTAAAAAAATTAATCTGATGATAGCCCTGGAAAGGCGAAACGTTGCATAAGAAATCGGATAGAGGGCAAAAAGTGTCAATGAAGATGTGTTTGCAGATTTTCAATATTGTTTCAAATAAGGCTAGGTAGGTACAAAAAAGAAAATAAAATAATTGC